>NW_027526385.1:158703729-158804648 GCF_048455015.1 Haemaphysalis longicornis
CATCGCGCTCTTTGGCCTCGGTGCCCTTGTGCCAAGAACACATTCATGCATACATACATACATACATACATACATACATACATACATAAATGCATGCATGCATGCATGCATCATGCATACATACAACCATACATGCATGCATGCATACACGCATACATTCATACATACATACATACATGCCTGCATGCATACATACATGCATGAACATACATACATACATACATACATACATACATACATACATACATACATACATACATACATACATACATACATACATACATACATACATACATACATACATACATGCATACATACATGCATGCAAGCATCATGCATACATACATACACACCTACATACATACATACGTACATACATACATACATACATACATACATACATTCATACATACATTCATACATACATACATACATACATACATACATACATGCATACATACATGCATGCAAGCATCATGCATACATACATACACACCTACATACATACATACGTACATACATACATACATACATACATACATACATACATTCATACATACATACATACATACATACATACATACATACATACATACATACATACATACACACACAAACACATAAGTTACCGGTCCCGCGAATATAGCGCGCGGCCGTGAGGACAACAGCCACTGTCGGGGACGTAGGCACACTGACCACACAGGTCATGCGCGCTACCTTTCCATTTTCTGTTTCAGTTTCAGTTTATTAGTCATTCCAAAAAGTTGTACAGTAATATTATTATACAAACGAGGGTCCCAAAGTTAAAAACTGTAACGGGAACCTCGATGAATACCAAAAAACAATAAATAAAAGCAACTAAACAAGCAACATATAATACGAGTGAATGGCAATCAATTATAAAATATATTGGGGTGAGTAATCATTGCTAAGTGACACATCAGGCAACGAAAAGTAACTTATTAGCTTGCTCGCTACTTCCTCTCTTGGGTGTGCATGGATGTTTATCCGTCCAGCGCCGCATGGTGGAGCCAGTTACTACCTCTCAAAAAACAAACTGCGCGCAAATTAACGGGGACAGGAACACATAAAGATATCACAAGCGCAGGCTCAACTCTTTCCAGATACGACACTTCCTTCCCTTCAACAAAACAGTTCAACCAAAGTTAAAGTTATGGGAGGACACTGGAGAGATAGATTTCAAGGAGAATACCTCAAGAGGAACAAAATGGAATAAACGTGTTTACAATCCCATCCGAAGCACAGGACGGCGTTCCCTGGTGTTCCGGTGAAGCCGACGGGTGGGAAGAAGCAAGGGGCACTCGGTGCGCTGTGAGCCATGTCCCTGGCCTCCCGTGGGAAGGGCTCACTGGAAAGAAGCACTTGGTTAGCCGAACTTTGTACCATGTTTGGATAGACACCGCCAGCTGCGCCTCCGGTCGTCGACGACGGTGATACTTGTAGCACTAGGCATTCAGGGGAGCTGCCAGGGCCGTGAACGCTTGGCCGGCCGGCTATCGGCTGGGGTTGCCATTTCTGATCCAGGTGGTGAGTTCATTGGCGCCCGTCGTCCAACTGCAGCTGCACTGGGAATTATCTTGCCAGATTAGTCAGATGGAAGTTCTTGGCGAATACCCTGTCTCCTGGTTGTGCTTACTCCCTCGGCTTAGCTCTTTGGTACTGATCCCACTTCTGAGCGAGTTGTTTCTGGAGGACCGTCATTCGTATGTCCGGCCGCAGCAGACCCAACGCAGTCCTGCGCTACCGTCTCATTAGCAGCTCGGACGGGCAGCACACGGTTACTTCGTGGAGCGTCGACCGATATGCTGACAGTATCCTTGCGATTTGTGCGTGCAGGTCCCCTGTGCCAACTTTCTGTAGTTTTACATTCATCATCTGAACATCCCTCTCTGCCGCACCGTTAGAGGCTAAATGATAAGGGGGCACCACCACCCCCTTCACGCGGTTATTCTTCAACATGGGGCCATTGTCCGATACCACCATATCTGGGAGGCCGTAGTTCGCAAACATGACTCGCACGTACGCAATTGTGCTTCCCGCTGATGGCGATGACACTAACCCATTGAGTTGTGTCCGCGTGTTTCCGGAACCCACACTCGTCCCCGCAGATACTGCCTAAACATAGTGATCCCAAACACGAGAAATGCCTCTCTATCCAGCTGACTGTAGTTTTTTTTTCTGCGGCGGTGAGGCTTCGTGTCACGAAAGCAATCTGCCGCTCTTCTCCCGAAGCCTCATGCTGTGCCAGAGCCACCCCAGGCCATGAGGGGAAATATCAGTGACCAACACCGTTGGCCTGGGAGGGTCGTAATGTGCCAGGACACGGACGGATGGCAGAATTTCTTTGCTGTGAATGAAGGAACAGTGTTCGACTGCAGTCCAGCGACACTTGGTCCCAGTAGTCGGTAAGCGGTTCAATGGTTGCAGGACCTCTGAAAGATTCGGGAGGAACTTCCTGTAGAAATTCACCGAACCCAGACAGCTTTGAAGTTCTTGTACATGTTACGGTTCGGCGTTTTCTCAACTTCTTTCAGCGGGATTTGGAGGTAGTCCAGCAGCACTTATTACGCGGTACAACTACTGGACCTCGGGTGACAGAAGCTAGAATTTCTCGAGCTTCAGCTTCAGGCCCACTTCTTGCAGTCGCTCTAGTACCTTGCAGACGTTTTCCCAACGTCTGATATGTCATCGAAGTATATTGCGACATGATCGAGGCCCCTCAGAAGGTTTTACATCTCTCGTTGGAATATTGCCGGCGCTGATGTGACCCTAAAGGGCAGTCTCGTGTATTGCTTCCCTTTGGGTGTCGTTGGTGACGAATTTCTAGGATTCCTCTTCCAGCTCCATCTGCTGGCAGGCGTCCTTCAGATCTTGCTTTGTGAACTTTACTCCTCCTTGGAGTTTTATGAACAAATCATCGGTGTGCGGGACGAGATACGTCTCTTTTAGGGCTACGTGATGGATTGTTATCCGGAAATCGCAACATATGTGCAGCTGCCCGTCTTGTTTCAGCAACCGGAAAAACGGGCACTGCCTGTCTAGCAGATTTCACTGGTCAGACCACACCCTGCGTGGTATCCCATCCTCATCGCCAGTTGTGTTGACCGGTCCCGCGAAGATAGCGCATTGCAGTGAAGACACAACAGCCACTGTCGGGGGTGTAGGCACACACTGACAACATAGGTCACGCCCGCTAACTTTCATTAGCGCAGACACTACAGCCTCTCTTCGGCGTACATCGAAATTCATCCGTGTAGCGCCACCAGGTGGAGCCAATCACCACACTCCGCACAGCTCACATCACGCTTCCCACCTCTCCCCTCCCATGCTTGATTTGTTGATTTGATTGATTGTTTTACGCGCCGAAGCTGCATCTAGGCTGTGAGGTGCGCCGAAGCGGAGGGCTCCGGATTAATTTTGACCACCTGGGCATCTTTAACGTCCGCCGAAATCTTCAACACACGGGCGTTTTCGCTTTCCGCCTCCATCAGGAAAGCGGCCGCCGCGGCCGGTAAAAGAACCCGCGTCATTGGGCTCAGCAGCACATGCCATGCTTGCTCATCGCCGTATACCCGAGAATTTCCCACAGCCCTTTCGGTACAAATTCAACCTCATAAAGCTGGCCTCCGTGTACCGCTACTTGGATTAAGGGGGTACGGTCGGAAAGCGGCAGGGAGATTGAGAGGTTGAAAGTTTCCTCCGCCTCGTATCTGTCGATGCACTCCGCAGTGCTCACCGTTTTAAAAAATCAGAAAGCACGCCAAGCATCATGAACCTCTAAAATATGACATTGTTATTTATTTTTTCACCGTGGTCAACATTGCTTTTTATTTGACCGAGAACATTGCTTCTGGGGACCATTAGGATATCTGTTAATCGTAAATTATCAGCTGGAAATGTTTAATCATAAGCTACAGTCCAATTCTTCCATAAATCCCTTATTGAGATTCTTGCATAAATTTAACGCCGAAAAACATCACGTTCCGATGAGCGCAGGGCGGTTGACCTGAAAGCAGTGCGTCTGCATTAGAATGCACAGCGGTGAATCCACCTTGGGAGCCGGTTTCTTTGGCCCTATCGCGTGATCCAATTTCTGTCGCGGCATTGTACGCACCTAACGCGATCCGACTGCACCGTCTCACCGTGGGGGTGTAGCTCAGATGGTAGAGCGCTCGCTTAGCATGCGAGAGGTACTGGGATCGATACCCAGCACCTCCATATCTTCCCACTTTTTTTTGTCCAAGCAGATTTCAAGAGCGTGTGCAGTCATGGACAAACGAAAACCAAACGCGAATCTATGGACCGGAACACACAAAATTGCATTTCGTTCACGTAGATCACAGAATGGCGGTTTGGGTATATTTGGGAAGACACGTTTACAGGCTTTGCTACTACTATGGAAAGATACGACAATTTGACTTGCATAGAGCCCGACAGACACACTTCAGTTGCCCACGGAATGGTGCTCTTTGTGTGTCCCGTTCACATTTGCGCGTTCGCATTTTATCTGTCCATGACTCTGCACAAATTGTTGTTGTATACTCGTACGGCGCAAATATTCGCAGTTTCGAATGCAAATCAAGTAACTCTGGGCATTTCAAACGCAGTACATGCCTATGCTTTTAAATTGAAAAAAGCTCGAATACTCGGTTTAGTCCAACATTTGACCGCACTACTAATGCGGAAGCTTGTGTCGGATGCAAACACGTCGTATGCCCGATATAGAGCGTGCGAGTATCAACCAGGCACATTCCTGAGGCTGCTGAAACGGAAATATGCGCTCTCGCTTACATTCAATTTTCGCGAAGCCTGCGGAGGGCGTTGTTTGTTTTGAAAAATACAGAAAAAACACTAGGCGATAGCCTATCTGGTTTTATTTCCAGCTTTTATTTCACCTTCTTCTTTGCAATAAATCACGGAAAAGATGTTTATTGCTCATTTCGGTTTTTGATGTTTTTTTTTTTATAACGCGAAGTTTATTTCGCTAGGATTCCGTGTATTTTGCCAAGTCTTAGAGAAAAAACTACCGAAGCAGCACATGTTTTTGCAGCGCAAGGCGTGGGAAGAAGGACGTCCCGGTGTGTGTGTGTGCTATAAACACGCGGTCATTACCAATGCCGCAAGTCGTTCAAAACATGATTCGGACCTGACGTTTAACCGCCTCATCACTTTGTTATGCATTTCAAGTAGATTAGTTAATAATAGGCACCATTCTGGATATCACAACAAGACGTATACCTCAAGCTTCTACGTCTCGCCACTTGGATATGCATATTGAGTAGATTAGTTGTCAAAACGAACCATTTTCAAGGTCAGTAAGAGCCAAAATAAAGGGTGTGTGGCTTCCCCATTTACACCTCCACGGACAAACTGCTCAAACTGGGCCCACAAAACGCCCTTGCAGAGCTCATGGAGGCTCAGACAAACTCCCAACTTTGACGCCTCTGTTCTCTGCGTACTGGCCATGCCGTTCTCCGCATGCTCGGCTCACTGTAAATTTTTTCACGCATAGCAAGCGTGAGTGTCGATAATTTTTTGCGCGCTTGTTGCAAGCTTGATGAGCTTTCACGCTGAAAAATGACGCTTCCCAAGCATGACTCGTGCGATGCGTAACGTTTGCGAAGCGGGAGTACAAGATATGTTTTGCACGCTTATTTTAGGCGTGGCGAATTATCACGTTAAGTGGTCACGCTTGACATCCGTGACTGGCGACCTACTTAACGCTTCGTGAAGGTGAAAAAAGATGATTTGTCCTTACCTTATGCGGCATTTTCCAGCTGTGTATAACACACCTCTCTGACCGTCAGAAATCGATTAGTAAGCAATACTAAAAAAGACAATAGTTGCTGTGCTGTAATTATGGTCTGCGTAGCTTGGAGCATCCTCCAAGCACATAAATACGGAAAAACAAACATTACCTTCTTTCAGCTTTCTTTTTAAATTCTTTCTGATGGTCAGAGAGGCGTCTACACACAGCTGGAGAATGCCGCATAAGGTAAGGACAAATTCTCTTTCTCACGGTCACTAAGCATTAAGAAGGTTTCCAGTCACGGATCGACAGGCTTCACGTTGTGATTGCGGCGATAATTTTTTGTTCCACACGGCCCCATCTTAATAGTGTTCGCGGAATAAGGGGGTTTAGGACTTGATAAACCCACGCGATGTTGAAAGCAGTGCAAAACAAACGTTTATAAAGCATGTTGAAATACTGCACTTAGCGGATCCCGTAAAATTAAGCCTGTGATGTACATTCTTTAGGTACTTATGCCCATATGTTTGTGAAGAAAATTAAGTGAGGAAGTCTGGTGATGATTGCTGCGACGGTTGAAATTTTGAATCAAAGCTTTGAAACAACACAGAACAAGAAATTTAAGTGAAACTTTTTATTCCCCATAACTTTCAATTCCAAATAGATAAATCCGAGAAAGACAGGAACTTTAAAACAGGCCGCAGAGCTCTTGATGCCGCTTTAAAGCAGCACGCGAACACTGCTATTAACTTAACTCAGACGAAGTGTAGATTCATCAACAGATCGTGTAGCATTTTTAGCGGCCATGTAGAATTTCGTCGATGTCATCGCGTGCAACTACTATCCGAACGAATCCTCGCAACTGCCTGAAAGCAGTCGGATGCATAACGTCCTCCATGTAAAACACACACAGAGCACCAAGGCTTTTTTCTAGTGGCGTTTCCAGTCGCAACCACAATTTCTCTGGGTTAATACGAGCTGCACCACATCGCCTCGTACAGTGCACCGGCAAACGAAGTCAACGGGTGAAACCTGGCAAACATAAAAAAAACGGATTTTATATATTACACACAGACTGATGCGTTCGCCCTCTCATAGAAGCCGCAAACTTATGCCGCGTTGCGCAGCACAAACGGGGACATTTTATTTCGGCTTAATAGCCCCGCTTCTTTAGAATAGGACACGATTTTCACAGCATCCTAATGTGCGCGTCGATTGTAAATTTGGGGTTAAAAACGTTTTCGTCGTCTTTTAAGTGTCCTGTGGAGGACGAATTGCGCAGGCGGCTCTTTCACCGATGTTGGCCCGAATATCAAGGGAGGGTGCACTGAAGGGCTTGTTGGTACATCATATCGTTTGAAAACAGCGCGGAAGACGGGACGGAGCAAGTAATAGACGACACAAGCCGTCTATTACTTGCTCCGTCCCGTCTTCCGCGCTGTTTTCAAACGATATCAAGGGAGGCCGCTGACTCCCATGGGCTTGGGCGAGCCCTTGCAAGAAAGAAGACAGAAAACCAGTCTTCTCATTTGGGCCCAATAAAGTCTTTTCTCTCCATATTTCCTCGCCCGAGAACGGCCACCGACGCGAAACGCGAGCGCAACCGCGAAGTTGAACGCCAATGAGCCAAAGATGCCGAGCGAGAGACGCCGAAACCGTGAGAAACCGGACGGCGAACGAGAGAAACGTATCTCAGCCACGACAACGAGAAACGCACTCCTTCCTTCTTTCTTGTCATCTTTCCCGGTCGACCGCATTATCCGCGTCAAACAGAAGCTACAAAGCGAACTACGCCTGATATTAACTAATGCGAAGTTCCAAGGTCGAAGATATACACAATGCACTAAACACGTCGTTACTCACTGATGCTAGTTCTACAGTATGTAATGAGCAAATACATTAGGAAATAATATTTGCTGCTTTGGATATTGGAAGGGATCGTGCATGACAGGAGACTTCCCACATTAAGAACGCCGTGCGGCAGAAAAAATGGAGTTCGTAGGAACGGCTTTGTGACGCACGAGAATTCCCCGCTGTCGATAATCGGTGTTTCCGCACTTACCACGCGGCACTCCACGCGGGCCAGTATATATATGTCAAATTACTCATCAAGTTGCTCCTTCTTCGCCATTTTTTGTCACAAGAAAGCGAGCACTCCGCATGGTACACACTTACAAGGCAGGAAGACACGACGCACAAAGCACCTGCTTCAGCCGATGCCTCCAACGGCTCTAACTCCGTTTTCCCGCCAAATCGCTGAAGCGAGCGCCACCTTTGAATCCTTTAGCATGAAACAATAAAGAAAAGAGGTGAAAGTCGCAGCAACAGGCAGCAGTGCGCCCGACGCCTCCTTTGTGGATGTGTATCAGGGTATGTATATGCGTGATTAGGACAGGCGCGATCCCTCGCAGGAGATGTTTCTTAGCGTGATTTTTCCGGTTTACATCATCCAGTCTTGCATCACGCGTAAAAGAAAGTGGATGTGTGCTTTCCCGACCCGCTTCACGCTTACATGGAAGAAAACCACGCGTATTTTGAGTCACGTGGTGCTCAAAACGAAGTTTGCGGCGCCAAGTAGCGTGTTTCACGCTTACTATGTGTAAAAAACCCTACGCCGCCAAATGAAGACCGGCCACAACGTCACCCAACTGCCATCAAGCACCGCATCCACGTTTCCCCATACCGCCCCACATGCATCCCACCTTCAACCAAGGCCGTCGGGGAGCGTAGGTCCGCTCTCTCATGAACAAGATAGTGGATGACCCTAAGGTCCGTTACACTGACGTTGCTTATGACTCCTGCACTCGACGCACAACTTTGGTCACCCTAAATCACACCGGCCGAATCTCCACGGCTGCCACCACGCACGACAACAAAATACAGACGGAAGAAGGTCTGGCGAAGGAGGCGATGCCCACACCAAGCTTCCCCACATCACTGTAGTGTCCGACTCGCAGCAGACGTGCCTCCTCTACCAGGCGGCAGGTCTAGCCCCACACCAGGCCATTCCTCTCCTCCAGCGTCTATCCGACGAGACCACCATCACGATCATCTGGACTCCCGGACACTGAGACCTTCCGAGGAATGAAGCGGCCCACGGCGCAACCCGAGCTCTGTGCTCCCGGGCATTCTCCACCAATGGCCAAGTGATCTCAACACCCCGTACCTCAAACTCTCCCTCGATAATACGTACAACACCATTCTATATCATTGCACCCTTACCTGACGCTTCTAGCCCTATACTCCAACCTAACCAACCACCAAGCCATCATCTATCGTCACCTTCAGACCGGTACCGTCTACAATCACGTCATCCTTCAGCAGATCGCACTCACTATCTATCCCCGTCGATGCCAACACTAAGACACCCCACTCACCACATTCCACCTCGTATCCTCCTGTCTCCAATCCCTTAACCCACCCTTCTTCCGCACCCCGAAGTAGTGGGAAACTCAGCTGACCAGCCCGGACCCGGCCCGCCAAAGGGCCTTGGTTTCTCGGGCGATCGAGTCGGCCCGGTCAAGAGGTATCCTGGACTAGGGACACCTCACCACGACCCTCTTCCCTTCTCCTTTTGCTCCAATAAGTGTTTCTACTATTTTCTTAGACGGCTGCCATTAAAGTTCAAAATTAAGCTTGTTCAGGCCTTTCCCCTAAATTGTGCGTCTATGTACGTCCCATGTTATATCTCCACTGGTGATCCACTTTCCAGAATAGAGTGGCTTCTGATTTTTGTTGTTATGAGCCCACTGCCTGCCATGCCGACGTTCCGGCGGTTTTATATAGGCTTAACACAGGTTCCCTGTCAAATAAGGGCAATAAAGCCGTCCGAAAAAAATTTCACGAAGAAGGTGGGGCAACCGAACACAACTTGCGGGCTTTGTTGGCCAATGTAACGGTAAGCGTAGTGGGTCTACGCCCCAAGGTAGTCCAGTTACTCAGCGAAATTTGTTTCCCTAAAGTGCCGAAAACACACAAAGAGGTTGCCAAAGGGCTGGCAACCTATTGGCAGCGTACCTAATCAACGCTACTCTTGCCGTGTCGTCTACATAAATTGAAAGAGTTGTTATATATACTTGCTTTTTTTTCTCACCATGATTTATTGTGTGGAATATTTATCTTTATTTGCCCGAGGACAATGCTTCGGGGTAATCTATTAATTTAGGGAATATACTAATAATGAAAATTGAAACGATTTTCAGGGTTTATTTGCGACCTTTAAAGAAATCCCCACATAAAGCCCTTATTCAGAGTCGTGTTTAAATTTAACTTCGCAAAACACCAACGTTCCACGCAGCGCGGGGAAGTTGACCTGCAAGCCTAGCGCGAGCATTAAAATGCACAACGTTGTCTCCATGGCGGTAGCCAGTTTTCTTCGGCTACTCTCGCGTGATCTAGTTTCTGTCGCGGCATTGCACGTCGGGATCCGACTGCACCGTCTCACCACGGGGGTGTAGCTCAGATGGTAGAGCGCTCGCTTAGCATGCGAGAGGTACTGGGATCGATACCCAGCACCTCCATGTCTTTTTTTCCAAGTGGCTTTCAATAGAATGTGCAGTAATGGACAAATGATGAGCGAGCGCAAATATATGAACAATAAGGCCGGGTTCAGACTGTTGTCGCAAATGTCGTAATATCTTTAAATAATGACGTCATTTGACGTCTCAGCTAACCGAAATTCGTGAATCGCCGTTCTTTACGTCCATAGCGCACGATACGGCTGTTACGTTGGTAGTCTGAACATAGCATAACACGGAAAATCGAAGAATTTGGTTCATGTACACCCTTTGGCAAAATTTTGTGAGCCAATCTTAAGCCTTCTTGACCACAAAGAATTGAAAGAATTGTCTATACTTTCAATGTGGCAAAAATATTCTAAGGCAGTAAGCAAGAAAGGTGTTTTCTCTACTTTTGCTGCATAAAAAGTCTCAGCCTCGATGGGGACGTAAGCTTGTACATTGAAGCTTTTGCAGCCTGTGCGTTTCCGGCTTGGCCCACAAAATTTTGACAAAGACTGTACAATACATACTCGCACGGTTGGGGTACACCTATTTGGAAAGTCATATGCACAGACATTGCCTGCTTCTATGCAGTTATGCCGCAATATGATTTGCATAAAATGAAATTGCGCTCTCTATGGGTGCCCGTTTATATCGGCGCGGTCGCATTTCGTTTCCCCTTGACATTACAGTAATACTGGTTGTATACTTATACTGCGCTGCGCAAAATATTCCCAATTTCGAATGCAAATCAAATATCTGTGGCACTTTATACGCACTACGTTCTGTACCTGGGCTAATCCGAATATATTCTGTTGAGCCCAATATTCGGCGGACTACTAGTACGCGACATTGCTCCGACTGCAAACACGTCGTAGCCCCTAAATCGAGCACGCGAGCATTAGCCAAAAACATTCCTGGGGTCGCGGAAACGCAAATGTGTGCTCTCGTCTACATTCAATTTTCGCGAAGCTTATAGAGAGCGTTGCTTGTTTTGAAAAATACAGCAAACTAGGTCATAGCCAGATTAAAATTTTAGCCTTTCTTTAACCGTTTGCCCTTACACTGCAAAACGAACGCCCCGGTGTATGTGGTCATTACCAATGCTGCAAGCCGTTGAAAACATCATTCGGACCTAAAGCCTAAACGTCTCATAACTTGGTTATGTATTTTGAGTAGATTAGATTAGTTAATAATAGGCACCATTTATGAAATAAAAACATGACGTAAACCTCAAGCCTCTACGTCTCGCCACTTGGATATGTATTTTGAGTGGACTGGTTGTCACAAGGCACCGTTTTTCAGGCCAGTGAGAGTCAAAATAAAAGTGCGTTCGTGTATTTCTTATACGACTGCCTTCCAAGTTCAAAAGCAATAAAACTTCTTCACTCCTTTCCCCTAAGTTGTGCGTCTTTCGGATGCCCTATGCTGGATAACTTCGCTGGTGATCCACCTTCGGAAAGTAAAATGGCTTCTGACTTTGGTTTTAAGAACGTCTCATTTTAACTGCGCGCCCACCGTCTGCCGTGCCGACGTGGCAGCGGTTCCATATAGGCTGAATACATGTTCCCTATCACCTTAGGGCAATGCAACCACATGAAAAAGAATTGCAGGATAAAGGTGGAGAAACCGAACACAAAAACAAAAAAAAAAACTTGGGGCTTTAAAGGTCACCGTAACAGTAAAGGCAGACGGTCTACACCCCAAGGTATGTCAAATTACCCAACCCAATTCGTCCCCCCAAAGTGTCGAAAAGGTACGAATAGGTTGCCAAAGGGCTGGCAACCTATTGGCAGCCTACGTTATAAACGCTACACGTGTCGCGCGCGTTGTATTACTTCAAATAGTTGTTGTAAATACTCGCTTTTTTTCTCACCATCATTTATTGAGGGCAATATTTCCCTTTGTTTGCCTCAGAACAAGGCTTCCAGGTGCCCTTTGGAAATTCACGAATTATAAAAATTGAAACCTATTTCAGATTTTATTCATGACTTCTAGATGCACCATGCACCCTTACAAAATTCCTTTTTTTCAGAATCATGCAGAAATTTCACTTCAAAAAAACACCAACGTTCGAAACAACGCTGGGTGGTTTACCTGCGAGTCGATCCCGAACATTCAACTGCACAACGGAAATTCCGCGGCAGAAGCCGGTTTGCTTCGGCTACTCTCGCCTGATCTAGTTTCCGATGGAGTGGTGTACGCACCTAACGGGATCCGAGTGCGACGTCTCACCGTGGGGGTGTAGCTCAGATGGTAGAGCGCTCGCTTAGCATGCGAGAGGTAGTGGGATCGATACCCAGCACCTCCATGTCTTTTTTTGTTGTCCGAGAGGCCCTCATGTAAAATTATTATTGCCTTTAATTTGTTAGTGTATTTAATAATGCCTCTAAAATAAACGTTTATTTCATTCATTTCTAAACTCGTACTCCGCAAATATTCGAAGTTCCGAATGCAAATCAATTAGCTCCTGTTATCTCAAACAAATTGATTCGGGGCATTGACGTTCAGTGTGTTCGGATGTTCTGTTCCACTAAATTATGGGATGAACTATAAATATTCAAGCTTGCATCAACGGTAAGCATGTCGTAACTGCTAAACTAAGCGTGCGAGTGTGAACAATGCTAGTGATACATTTTGGAACACGCGGATACGCAATGTGCTTTCGTGTTTTTTTTTTTCCGGGAATCTTGTAACCTGTGTTGCTTGTTTAGTAAAAATAAAAAACAAAACCAGTTGTATTGGGGCTGAACTCGATGAAGATAATTCATTTTAAAATCCGGCTTTAGCATGTAATGTTGAAAACTTCTCTTAGTGCGGCCTTGTGAAGGAAGGGGTCAAAAGCGGCTGTTTTGTTGCGTTTATGTGTGTGCGTATGAAGGTACAAAGAGAGAGAATAATGTAACGGGAAAGAAAACACAGAGACCCTCATTTAGTGTAGACCTGCTGTGATCAATAGCCCTGCATGACCAAAGATTAAGAGAAACAAATCGAATACGGTGAGTGACCTTTGGGATCGACATTCTGTATGTAACTAACGTTTGATATTGCCTGGAGCAGAGCAATAAAGATTGCTCAGTTGATAGGTAGCCAGCGTGCGTGTCTGGGTTTCTTTTACTCTTTTGGTTTAAACGCTGCTCTTATCATTTTATTCAGCATGTAGCTATTTAAGAAAAAAAATAGTTCAAAAGACAGAACGAAAGAACACATGCCCGTCCGTAGTGATTGTGTCCGCCCGTCCGGTGTGTTGCGCTATTTTTTCTTAAGTATCTTCCACCAACTTTGTCTGATCATGTTCCTGCTGTATGTAACTAAATCAAATGTTCAGAGTGAAAGCAGCAAAAGCAGCCACAGATGTCTCGGAAAAAACTTAATGGGGCTTGCGTCATTTTTTTTTTGTATCGTTCTCAGCGAACATCCTACTAAGCAATCGTATCGATTTGTGGATTAGAGAATGTCTGAATAAAGTGTATATCAGCCGTGCTGTCGAGTTTGGCGTACAAGGAGTGCAGAAGCTGCGCTGTTTCACTTTTTCCCCCTGCCAGTGTATCGCAGCAAGTGAAAAATAAAATATTTCAAAATAAAAAATCCCGGCACTCAAACATTTCTGACAAAAGAGTTCCGGCCTAATTCTTCAGGCGCTTATTATGCTTCAATTATAAAAAGCTTTAAACTTCACTAGGGTCATTATAGGGTAATAGGCACGATTTCTGCAATTAGCTACTCATAAATTAGGTGCGAAGTGTAGGGTTGGCCCTCTTTCGCTTCCACAGCCAAGGGTAATAACGGTCCGACCCTTTAATGTGCAAAAGAATCTCTGAAGATAGCTCTCGGCATCACCTAGCCTGTTTGTTTATTGGGTTACCCAATGTTAACGGCTGCTAACCTGTCGTGAGAAGCTGCTTGGCACTGAAAAAGAGAAAGAGAATAAATATTTTTTATTCGTCGAGCAGACGCTCATGTTAATGTGCTCACACCGTGAAACGCATCCCGAATCCTGGATTCCCTAAAGCTTGCTTTGTGAAAGGCTCATGTCGTTTTGACTTCCACCCCCCCCCCCCTTTAACTGTCGCCATAAATTTATTTCAATAGCTTCTTGTTTCTCTTAACATGCTGCCGTATAAGGGGACCAACATTTTTACAGAAAAGCGGCATATCTTTAACCCCCAGGTCCTAGCGCTGGTGTGGACACTTTACTCGGAACTTCGGTATATCCGATAATGCTCCCATCCGATTAATCCGGTCTTTCTACAGAAGTAGACATATTTCAGAAGCAACAATTACGTTCATGGCCCGTGACTCGCAACGTAATTTTTTTTATTTATGAGTTGTCTTGAGAAAAAATATTTAGTGATGGAATTTGCTACATTTGTTAGAGTAAATCTGCTATAGGTGGTGAAATTTTGTTTGCCAATCCCCCTGAAACATTACCAGATGTGACCTATGCCTCCGCGGGTTCGATTCCCGGCCGCGGCGGCCGCTTATCTGATGGAGGCGAAAAGCAAAAACGCCCGTGTGTACGAGATTTCGGCGCACGTTAAAGATCGCCAGGTGATCAAAATTAATCCGGAACCCTCCACTACTGGGACCTCATCGCCTGTGTTGCGTCGGCGCGTTAAACCCTACAATGAATCAATCAATGACTTATTTAAACCTGTTCTGTCAGTCCTCACGGTTTTGAAATGCAGAGCATTTGAGTAACTCACGATGTCACCCGCGTTGACGTCCGTTGGCGTCCGTAGTCGTAGTCCGCACCCCTCCCTCTACACTATATAAAAAAAACACTATCCGGCGCCCGGTTTCGATCCCTCGACCCTGCGGGGGGAACGCAACGTACATGGTGCTCTACCCACTGCGCCACAAAGCCGACACAGAATGGGAGGCTACGAACGCGCCTTATATCCTTGACTCATTCAAATTACTGCTGACGAGCGCTCTCTCGTCAGCAGTTGCCACAAGTGCAACAACATTAACGTAACGCAAACTACTTAACGTCGTGCGCCCCCGGAAATGCTCTGCATTTGATCGTCCCCCTCGCGAGGGGGATGTTTCACTGCGTCGCCATGCAAACAGTTTGCCATTATAGTTTTTTTCCGGTTTACACGCATGCAGTCTTGCATTACGCGTTAAAGAAAGCGGATGTGCGTTTTCCTGACCCGCTTCAGGCTTACATGGAAGAAAACCAAGCGTATTTTGAGTCACGCGGTGCTCAAAACGAAGTTTACGGCGCCAAGTAGCGTGTTTCGCGCTTACTATGTGTAAAAAAGTTTAGAGTGTACCCTACGCCGCCAATTAAAGACCGGTCACAACGTCTCCAACTGCCATCAAGCACCGCATCCTCGTTTCCCCCATACCGCCCCACATGCATCCCGCCTTCAACCGAGGCCGTCGGGAAGCGCGGGTCCGCTATCTCATGAACAAGCTAGTGGATGATGATGATGATGATGGTTGCTGTTTCATGGCGCAAGGCCAACGAGGGCAAAGAGCGCCAGAAAAGAAGTTATATAATGAAGCGAGGTGATTACCACAAAAAGGTAGGTATAAAAACATGTAAATCGGACATAGTAAAATCAATTAAAAGTAATGGTGATGGCTGGTGTATAGGGCCAGATTTGATTATGCGTGATATGAGATAAGGTTTAAAAACTTAACATCTGACAAATAATCAAACACACGTTTCATAGAAACACTGGCATCGTCCCCTAGAAACAGCGATGGATGTAGTGGGATATGTTGTCTGTAGAGCTCTCTGAAGTGTTTGTGTCGTGCCGTGTGAAGTGCCTTGCATGTTATTAGTATGTGGACTACGGATAGGCCCTCCCCGCACCTGCTACAGAAAGGTCTAGGAGATCCCGTGAGCAGGTGGGAATGTGTTGCATGCGTGTGGCCTATCCGTAATCGAGCCAGGGTAACTTCGTTGTGTCTGTTGTGAGTATCAGTGGTGTATGCTCCCTAGAGTGTCTTTATAATGTGTAGTTTGTTGTCAGTCTGTTGATTCCAGTGTGCTTCCCATGTTGTGCGAAGGTGTTGTCTGATGTGCGATTTGAGGTCGGTGTAGGGTACTGTTGTTATGTCAACGGTAGTTGTAAGGGCAGCAGCGGCCGCCATTCGGTCTGCGGTCTCATTACCTGGAATTCCAGAGTGCCCTGGCACCCAGCACACGGTCACCTCAAGGTTTAACGCATGCACAGACATAAGAGTATTAATGAGAGCATTGACCACATGGTGTTTAGACTTCTGTGAGGATAATGTACGCACAACACTTAAAGAATCAGTATAAATTACAGATTTCGGAATTCGACTTAGAACAATATGTTGAACTTCAAGAAGTATGCCATAGGCCTCTGCCGTAAAGATACTTGTATTTCTATTCATAGTTCTACAGACATTAAAGGTGCCACCATGCGCAGCACAGGAAACAGTTGTGGCAGTTTTTGAAGCATCCGTGTAAAATTCAGCACACTTATATTTGTGCTGCAGGGACAAGAAATGTTGCACGATCGCGCTTCTAGGCACTCTGTTTTTCTCGACACTTATGAAAGATACATCACATGATATCGGGCGAAGCTGCCACGGTACTAGAAGTTCAGTAGCGGAGGTTTTGATGGTGTCTGAGAACATGACATCAAGTTGCGACGCTTCTTCTCTTACTCTGAAAGCGAAGGGAGCAGAGACTGATGGACGATTAGTAAGAAGTTGAGATAAGGATTTATCATAAAAAACTGATCTAAAAGGATGGTGAGGCATTGATGAGATTTTAAAAGCATAAAGCAAGTCTGTGTAGGTTCGCTGACGTTCTAGGCTCCATTTGTTGCCCTCTACATACAGACTTTCGACTGGACTAGTCCGAAAGGCGCCGCATGACAAGCGGAGCCCTAGATGAAGCACAGGGTCCAGCATTCTGAGGGATGTTTTAGTGGCTGACCCATAAACAACGCTACCATAGTCCAGTCGTGAGCCTATCAAGCTGGTAAAAACACGTAAAAGAAGTTGTTTGTCAGCACCAAAAGAGATGTGCGACAGAACCTTCAGGATATTCATTGTTTTTAAGCATTTATGTTTTAGTTGTTTTACGTGTGGGATAAATGTGAGCTTTTCGTCAAAGATTATACCTAAAAACTTGTGTTCTTTCTTGACAGGAATCGAGACACCATTGAGATGAATGTCTGGATCCGGCCGGATGCCACGCCTCTTGGAAAACAAGTTACAAGTGCACTTCCCCGGATTAAATTTAAAACCGTTGCTGTCTGCCCAACCAGCTAGCTTGTTAAGACCAAGCTGGACTTGGCGCTCGCAGACAGACAGGTTACAAGACTTAAAGGATAATTGAACGTCGTCTACATAAATGGAGGAGGAAATCGATGGTGGTAGCGCCTTACGAAGAGAATTCATTTTTACAATAAAAAGGGTGCAACTTAAAACTCCACCTTGCGGCACGCCGTTTTCCTGCACATGAACCCTAGAAAGTGCAGTTCCAACTCGCACGTGAAATGTTCTTTCAGACAGGTAACTGGCAAGCGTGTTCATCATGTTACCCGACATGTCAAAGGTCTTCAAGTCGCTAAGGATGCCGTACCGCCAAGCAGTATCGTACGCCTTTTCAAGATCAAAGAAGACCGTCATGCAGTACTGCTTGTGGAGGAAAGCATCTTTGATATAAGACTCTAACGCAACGAGTTGATCGTTGGTAGATCGCCCCGCCCTGAAGCCCGCCTGGCAGCCCTCGAGAAGACCATTGTACTCTAAGAAGTACACAAGTCTCCTGTTTATCATCTTCTCGAAGAGCTTACACAGGCAGCTTGTCAGGGCAATTGGGCGATAACTGGCAGGAGAGGAAGGGTCCTTCCCTTCCTTTAGGACAGCCACTACTATGGCCTCCCTCCAAGAGCGAGGAATGTACCCCGAAAGCCATATTTTATTGTATAGGTGTAAGAGTGTTTCAAGAGTGTCTGGGTGTAGGTGTTGTATCATGGTGTATGTGATTTTGTCTGCACCTGGAGCTGACGTCTTACATGTGCTCAGAGCAACCTTCAGCTCATCAATTGAAAAACAAGAATTGTAAGAAGTGTGCGACTTGTTGTTATCACGCAGGGACTTCTTTTCTACAGATGTTTTGTGCTTCATGAAAGTGTTTGTGTAGTGTGCTGAACTGGACACGTGTTCGAAGTGTGTCACAGAATTAAGCGAGGTAATAATTTAGTGGCCGATGTCTCGGACGGGAGGAGCGACAAACAACTCCCCCTTACGTGTGAATTCGAGAATGTGGTTCGGACCTGCTAACCGGCGATAGGTCCACGCCTGATTGGCCGCTGGCGTGAGGCACGAGACGGGGCACGGGAAAACAGTTTCAAAACAACGGGCATTTACTTAACATTCACGGGAAATTCAAAACAGACAGACAGGAGGGTTGACGAGTTAATACACACGGCAGTTGACACCCCGTTGGGGTCAGAGCTGCCAAGACACCGACATGAAGTACATTAATCACAATGAAAGAAAAGGTACACGCCGTTACGAGCCCGAGGAGAAGACGACAGTAAATGAAGGGGACAGTAGAGTATACAATAGGCGGGGTCGGAGGCTTCCCCCAACTACTAACAATAGGCCCGCTAGAAACACATACCGCGTGGTGCACTGAAGGAGGCGGATAAGCCCGTGCAGTCCGCTTAGGGAAATACAACACAGAAGATGAATAGGAAGAGTCCGAAGAAAGATGGAGAAGGGGAGAACATCTTAGCTGCGGTCCGGCTGATGGTCTCGCCGGGGTGACGGAGGCTGTCGGTCGTCTGTGGTGGGGCGCCGCTGATTAGCGGCGCAATTTGGGTGAACTCCGTCCGCGCACTGTCGCCTCCTTGAGGAATCTTCGGGGGCCCGAAGTTCACCGCCGTCGTCGCTCGGCCTCCCCAGCACAGCCCTCAAGGCCGACGCCGCGTCCCGGCCGTACGTCCGGCCACCACCAGTTCTCAGCCCATTCTCCCCGGAAACCCCGCGCTGCACCACGCACACAGTCCACCGGGCCGCGCGTCTTTCGAGAATTCCCGGGGCGCAGCCTTCAGTAGGCCGCGGCACTCTCGCCCACCTCTCTCCCCGAAACACATGGCCAGCCGACCCGGGTGCGACAATGGCGGCGAGAACATTCCTTCGCTTTGCGGTACGGCTCCTCTCGGCGAACGGCAAGAAATGGCGAGCGGCAAGAAAACCCGTCAAGGAGGGACATGAATTTCGCGACAAAGTGTTGTGCAAGTGTGTTAGCCTGGTCTTCAGTGTGTCCCCTGTTGTACTAACCAGGGGCAGGCTGTGTGTCTGTTGTCCTTTTAATTTTCGTATTCGTGTCCAGACTTAGTGTGTATCAGTGTATGAATTGATGGAAGTGAGGAAGGTGCGCCAACTCTCCCTTTTCGCCTCACGACGCACTCGCTTCCCAAAAGCCTTTGCCCGTTTAAAAGAAATGAGGTTGTCCGACGTGGGGTACCGGCGAAGGACACCCCAGGCCTTGTTCTGGGCCTCTCGCGCCCGCCTGCAGTCATGGTTCCACCAGGGCCTCCTTGGGCAGCGGGACCCACTGGAGGCCTGGGGAATGGACTTTTCGGCGGCGTCGAGGATGTGCGCCGTGACGAGTTGGGCGGCTTCCTCCACGTGTAGGTGTTTTATGGATGTGTGGTGTAGTTGAGATGTTTGTGTGAATGTGCTCCAGTTTGCTTGTGATTCATTAAACCTTTTATGGGAATATGGACTGCTCGGGCCTATACCTATATACGTTAATGATGTGGGGAAATGGTCACTACCATATGGGTCTGTGCCCACACCCCAATCAAGACATGGAAAGAGAACTGCGGAACCAATAGCCAAGTCAAGATGCGAGTATGTATTGTGTCCTAAGTTATGGTATGTAGGCTGTTTTTTGTTGAAAAGGCATGCTCCGGAGGATGTAAGGAACTTCTCTATCAGGCGACCTCGGGCATCCGTTCTGGAGGAGCCCCAAAGAGAGTTGTGCGCATTGAGGTCGCCTGTTAGGATGTATGGTTCGGGCAGCTGGTCAACCAGTGCCTTGAAATCAGAGCTCAGAAGTACAAAATCAGGAGAGATGTAAATAGAGCATACCGTTATCAACCTATTAAATATTATGGTACGGATCGCTACAGCCTCGAGGACAGTGTTTAAAGTGACAGGGTGGCATGCTAATGATTTCCGGGCGATAATGGCCACACCTCCTGAAGAGTGGGTGCAGCCAACCCTGTCCTTTCTGAATACCATGTACCTATTTAAGAAATTTGTTTGTTTAGAGTTGAGGTGGGTTTCCTGGAGACACATAATACTTGGCTGACTGGCATGCAGAATCTCATACACATCGTCAAGATTTTTAAGGAGGCCTCTGCAGTTCCATTGGATAATATTTTCTGTTCCCATTATTTAAATTCAAGAATGACTGGAACGTGTGTGTTCGTGTGTGTTCATGTGTCGTCTTTCGGGGCTGTTACTCTTGGATTGGGCTTTTTGGGCCTTTCTGTAGGCTTGGAAGTCGGTGGCCGCTCCTTGCGCTGCGCTGCAGGCAGGAACGGCCCGACGTCCATCTCGTCGTCGGATGTCCGAGGGGTGCCCGACGGACCGGGCCCCCCGGACTTGGCCCCCCTTCGGGAGCCCTTCGTTTGAGCCGCCACCGTCGGGGGCGCCAGAGGTGGCACAAGCGGTGCGGTGGCGGTGGGAGCCGGTGCGGGGCCCGTGGTGTCCATCACCTCGGTACCCTCCAACGGACTGGAGGACGGGGAGACAGAGGCGGGAGCGGCACCGGTCCCGACGGAAGACGTGGCCACCACAACCGCTGCTGCCACAGCAGGCGGCGTGGTGGCAGGTTGGGCTGCCCGAGGCAACCCAGGGGGGGGCGGAGGAGGGACCAGGTCAGACTCGCTGAACTGGGTCCCTGTGGAAACCAGATGCCGCTCTGCCCCCCGGCGAGCTGCGTCGGCGTACCTCCCCAGAGGGAAAGAGGCGAACCTCTTTCTCGCCTCTGGAAAGGTGATGTTCTCAGTGACCTTAATGTTTATGATCTTTTTTTCTAGTTGGAATTTTTCGCACTTGCGGGAGTATGCTGCATGCGGCCCCCCGCAGTTTACACAAGTGAGGGTTTCGGATGCGCAGTTCTCGCTCGGATGATCATGCGCGGCGCATTTTGCACACGTCAATCGGCCACGGCAAGAGTTCGTACCGTGCCCGAACCGCTGGCACTTAAAGCCGCGCCGCGGGTTCGGGATGTACGGACGGATGGAGCAACGGATAAAACCTGCATTTATGTGTTGTGGGAGTACTGCGCGGTCAAAGGTCAAGATGATGTGCTTGGTGGGAATCTCCTTGTCGTCTCTGCGGATAGTGATGCGTCTCACGGCAGTGACGCCCTGATCCTTCAAGCCGGCAAGGAGATCCGCATCCGTTTCATTCAAGAGATCTGTCTCTGATATCACACCCTGCGAGCTGTTGAGGCTCCGATGGGGTGTGATCCTGATGTCGAGATCAGCCAGTCTATTCTGAGCTAGAAGCTTTGCAGACTGCTGCTTGTCATTTATTTCGATTAGGAGTTCACCAGACCTTTGTTTTTTGCACTTATATGATTTTCCTACTATGGCTTCAAGATACTTGGCGATCAAGAAGACTGACTGAGATGCTAGAGGGTGGGTTGGATTGAGCGATTCCATCACAAGAAATCGAGAAAAATTATCTGGTTCAGGAAATGTCAAAGATGGCAATGGGGGAAACGATACTTCGGTGCGGCCCCTTTTAGGGGGCCGATCACGGTTGGGGGGGGGGTTTAGACAATACCATAAAGCATAGTATAAAAGCAGGGAGACGGGGGTACTTTCTCCTTTGACCTTACCCTGGTAGTCAAAGAGGTCCCGGAGCTCCCTGCCTGGTAGACAGGCAGGGAGCCCATCGGCCGGAGCTTGACCAAGGCTCCGACGGCCACCGTTAAAGGTTTCTACCCTTCACCTTAAAAACACATCACCACGGTAGGGCACAGCTTATGTTGGGGGGCTCGGGGTCCGCGGTATCGCCAGTACCGTCACCAAGATTACTCAAGGTGCCCGTGCGGGGGCAAGCTAGTGGATGACCCCCAGGTCCTTTACACTGACGTTGCCTATGACTTCTCCACTCGACGCACAACTTTGGTCACTCTCATTCACGCCAGCTGAATCTCCACAGCCGCCACCACGCACGACAACGAAATACACATGGCAGAAGGTCTGGCGATTGCCTACCACCCACACCAAGCTTCCCCGCATCACTGTCCGACTCGCAGCAGGCGGGCCGCCTCTACCAGGCAGCTCTAGCCCCCCCTCCCTCCTCTCAGGCCATACCTCTCTTCTGACGTCTGCCCGACGAGACCACCACCACGATCATCTGGACTTCCGGGCACTCCGGCCTTCCAGGGAATGAAGTGGCCCACGGCGCAACCCGAGCTCTGCGCTCCCGGGCATTCTCCCCCAATGGCCAAGTGATCCCAGCCACCCGCATGAACACCCACGACCTCAAACTCTCCCTCGATAATACGTACAACGACATTCTATATTATTGCATCCTAACCTGACGCGTCTACCCCCTCCACACTCCTTCCTAACCAACCACCAAGCCATCATCTATCGTCCCCTTCAGACCGGTACCGTATACAATCACGTCATCTTTCACGAGATCGCACCCACTGTCTACCCCCGTCGATGCCAACGCTGCGACACCCCACTCACCACATTCCGCCTCGTATCCTCCTGTTTCCACTCCCCTAACCCACTCCCATTCCACACCCCGCAGCAGTGGGAGACATAGCTGACCAGCCCGGACCCGGCCCGCCAAAGCATCTTGGTTTCTCGGGCCATCGAGTCGGCCCGGCAACTCGATGGACTAGGGACCTGGACTAGAGACGCTTCACCACCATCCTCTTCCCTTTTCCTTTTGCTCCTATAAGTGTTTCTACTACTTTCTTAGACGACTGCCATCGAAGCTCAAAATTAAAATTGTCCAGGCCTTTCCCCTAAATTGTGCGTCTCTGTACGCCCAATGCTGAATATCTCCACTGGTGATTCACCTTCACAGAAAAGAGTGGCTTCTGACTTTTGTTGTTATGAGCCCACTGCCTGCCATGCCGGCGTGCGGGCGGTTCCATATAGGCTCAACGCAGGTTCCCTGTCAAATAAGGGCAATAAAGCCGTCCGAAAAAAAAATTCACGAAGAAGGTGGGGCAACCGAACACAACTTGCGGGCTTTGTTGGCCACCGTAACGGTAAACGTAGCGGTCTAAATCCCTAGGTAGTCCAGTTACCCATCAAAATTTGTCCCCCTACAGTGTCAAAAACGTTGCCAAAGGGACCTAATCAACGCTACTCTTGCCGCGTCGGCTACATTACTTCAAATAGTTGTTATAAATACTTGCTTTTTTTCTCACCATGATTTATTGAGTGGAATATCTTTTTTTCATTTGCCCGAGGACAATGCTTCGGGGGAATCTACTAATTTAGGGAATCTACTAATAGTAAAAATTGAAACGATGTTCATATTTTATTTATGACCTTAGATGAATCCCTACAAAAAGCCGTTATTCAGAGTCGTGTTCAAATTGAATGTTGAAAAGCACCTACATTTCATGCAGCGCTGGGCAGTTGACCTGCAAGCCTAGCGCGAACGTTAAAATGCAGAAAGTGGAGTCCACGGCAGGAGCCGGTTTTATTCGGCTATACTCTCGCCTGATGTAGTTTCTGTCGCGGCATTGCACGCACCTAACAGTATCGCAGTGCAGTTTCCTACCGTGGGGGTGTAGCTCAGATGGTAGAGCGCTCGCTTAGCATGCGAGAGGTACTGGGATCGATACCCAGCACCTCCATATCTTTTTTGTCCAACTGGCTTTCAATAGAATGTGCAGTAATGGACGAATTATGAGCGAACACAAATATATGAACCAGAACATGCAAAATCGAAGACTTTGGTTCATGTAGATCACATACTCACACGGTTGGGGTATACCTATTTGGGAAGTCATATGCACAGACTTTGCCTGCTTCTACGTGGTTATGCCGCAACCTAACTTGCATAAAATGAGATTGTGCACTCTGTGGGGTCCCGTTTATATCGGTGCGGTCGCATTTCATTTGTGCTTGATATTACACAGATAGTGGCTGTATACTCATACTACGCTGCGCAAATATTCGCAGTTACGAATGCAAATCAAATATCTCTGGGCACTTCATACGCACTACATTATGTACCTGGGCTAAACCGAATATATTTGGTTGAGCCCAATATTCGGCGGACTACTAGTACGCGACATTGCTTCGACTGCAAACACGTCGTAGCCCCTAAATCGAGCACGCGAGCATCAGCCAAAAATATTGCTGGGGTCGTGGAAACGCAAATGTGCGCTCTTGTCTACATTCAATTTCCGCGAAGCTTATAGAGGGCGTTGCTTGTTTTGAAAAATACAGCAAACTAGGTCATACCCTGATTAACATTTCAGCCTTTCTTTAACCGTTTGCCCTTACACTGCAAAACGAACTCCCCGGTGTATGTGGTCATTTTACCAACGCTGCAAGCCGTTCAAAACATCATTTGGACCTGAAGCCTAAACGTCTCATCACTTGGGTATGCATTTTGAGTAGATTAATTAACAATAGGCACCATTTATGTAACAACAACATGACGTATACCTCAATCCTCTACGTCTCGCCACTTGGATATGTATTTTGAGTAGGTTAGTTGTCACAAGACACCGTTTTTCAGGCCAGTGAGAGCCAAAATAAAAGTGCGATCGTGTATTTCTTAGACGACTGCCTTCAAAGTTCAAAAGCAATAAATCTTCTTCACTCCTTTCCCCTAAATTTGTGCGTCTTTGGGATGCCCTATGCTGGATAACTTCGCTGGTGATCCACCTTCAGAAAGTAAAATGGCTTCTGACTTTTGTTTTTATGAACGTCCCATTTTAACTGCGCGCCCACCGTCTGCCGTGCCGACGTGCCGGTGGTTGCATATAGGCTGAATACATGTTCCCTATCACCTTAGGGAAATGAAACCACATGAAAAATAATCTCAGGATAAAGGTGGAGCAACCGAACACAACCTGGGGGCTTTAAAGGTCACCGTAACAGTAAAGGCCGACGGTCTACACCCCAAGGTATGTCAAATTGCCCAATCCAATTCGTCCCCCGGAAGTGTCGAAATGGTACGAATAGGTTGCCAAAGGGCTGAAAACCTATTGGCAGCCTACGTTATAAACGCTACGCTTGTCGCGCGCGTTGTATTGCTTCAAATAGTTGTTGTAAATACTCGCTTTTTTTCTCACCATCATTTATTGAGGGCAATATTTCCCTTTGTTTGCCTCAGAACAAGGCTTCCAGGTGCCCTTTGGGAATTCACGAACAATAAATATTAAAACCTATTTCAGATTTTATTTATGACTTCTAGATGCACCATGCACCCTTACAAAATTCCCTTATTCAGAATCATGCTGAAATTTAACGTAAAAAAACACCAACGTTCCATACAGCGCTGGGTGGTTGACCTGCGAGCCGAGCGCGAACATTAGAATGCACAACGGAGATACCGCGGCGGGAGCCGGTTTGCTTCGGTACTCTCGCGTGATCTAGTTTCTTGTAGAGCGGTGTACGCACCTAACGGGATTCGGCAGCGCCGTCTTACCGGGGGGGTGTAGCTCAGATGGTAGAGCGCTCGCTTAGCATGCGAGAGGTACTGGGATCGATACCCAGCACCTCCATTGTTTGTTTTTGTCCCCGAGGCCCTCGTGTACATTTATTATTTCCTTTAAATGGTTATTGTCTTTATAATGTCTCTAAAATATACGTTTATTTCATTCATTTCTAAACTCTTACTCCGCAAATATTCGAAGTTCCGAATGCAAATCAATTAGCTCTCAAACAAATTGATTCGGGGCATTGACGTTCAGTATGTTCGGAAGTTCTGTTCCACCAGATTACGGGATGAACTATAAATATTCAAGCTTGCATCAACGGTAAGCATGTCGTAGCTGCTAAACTATGCGTGCGAGTGTGAACAACTCTAGTGTTACATTTTGGAATATGCGGATACGCAATATGCTTTCGTGTTTTTTTTTATTTTCCGGGAATCTTGTAACCTTTGTTGCTTGTTTAGTAAAAATAAAACCCAAAACAGTTGTATTGGGGCTGAACTCGATGAAGGTAATTCATTTTTAAATGCGGCTTTAGTATTTAATGTTGAAAACGTCTCTTAGTGCGGCCTTGTGAAGGGAGAGGACAAAAGCAGCTGTTTTGTTGCGTTTATGTGTGTGTGTATGTAGGTACAAAGAGAGAGAATAATGTAACGGGAAAGAAAACAGAGAGGTCCTCATTCATTGTAGACCTTCTGTGATCAATAGCCCTGCCTGACCAAAGAGTACGAGAAACAATTCGAATGCGGTGAGTGACCATTGGGAGCGACATTCTGTATGTAACTAACGTTTGATATTGCCTGGAGAAGAGCAATAAAGATTGCTCAATTGGTAGCCAGCGCGCGTGTCTGTGTTTTCTTTTACTCTTTTGGTTTAAACGCTGTTCTCATCATTTTATTCTGCATGTAGCTATTTAAGAAAAAAAATAGTTCAAAAGACAGGATGAAAGAACACATAGCACCGTCCGTAGTGCTTGTGTTCGCCCGTCCCGTGTGTTGCTCTATTTTTTTTTAAGTATCTTCCATCAACTTTCTCTGATCATGTTCCTGCTGTATGTAATTAGAGAAAATGTTCAGCGTGAAAGCAGCAAAAGCAGCCACAGATGTCTCGGAAAAAACTTAATGGGGCTTGCGTCATTTTTTTTCGTATCGTTCTCAGCGAACGATACGAAGTCAGTATTAATCAGTATTAAGCAATTGTATGAATTTGTGGATTGGGCAAAGTATGAATAAAGTGCATATCAGCCGGGCTGTCGAGTTTGGGGTACAAGGAGTGTAGACGCTGCGCTGTTGCACTTTTTCCCCCTGCCAGTGTATCGCAGCAAGCGAAAAACAAAATATTTCAAAATAAGAAATCCCGGCACTCAAACATTTCTGACGAAGGAGTGCCCGCCTAATTCTTCAGGCGCTTATTATGCTTCAATTATAGAAAGCTTTTCACTTCACGAGGGTCATTTTAGGATAATAGACACGATTTCTGCCATTAGCTATAAATTAGGTGCGAAGTGTAGGGTTGGCCCTCTTTCGCTTCCACGGCCAAGGGTGGTAATGGTTCGACCCTTTAATGTGCAATAGAATCTCCGAAGATAGCTCTCGGCATCACTAACCCTCTTTGTTTATTGTGTTACCCAATGTTAACGGCTGCTAATCTGTGGTGAAAAGCTGCTTGGCACTGAAAAAGAGAGAAAGAATAAATATTTTTATTCGTCCAGCAGACGCTCATGTTAATGTCCTCATACCGTGAAAGGCATACCGAATCCAGGATTCCCTAAAGCTTGCTTTGTGAAAGGCTCATGCCGTTTTGACTTCCACCCCCCCCCCCCTTCGACTGTCGCCATCAATTTATTTCAATAGCTTCTTGTTTCTCTTAACATGCTGCCGTATAAGGGGACCAACATTTTTACAGAAAAGCGGCATATCTTTAACCCCTAGGTCGTAACGCTGGTGTGGACACTTTACTCGGGGCTTCGGTATATCCGATAATGCTCCCATCCGATTAATCCGGTTTTTCTGCAGAAGTAGACATATTTCAGAAGCAATTACGTTCATGGCCCGTGACTCGCAACGTAATTTATTTTATTTCTGAGTTGTCTTGAGAAAAAATATTTAGTGATGAAATTTGCTACGTTTTTTTAGGGTAAATCTGCTATACGTGGTGAAATTTTGTTTGCCAATCCCCCTGAAACATTACCAGATGTGACCTATACCTCCGCGGGTTCGATTCCCGGCCGCAGCGGCCGCTTTCCTGATGGAGGGGAAAAGCGAAAACGCCCGTGTATACGAGATTTCCGCGCACGTTAAAGATCCCTAGGTGGTCAAAATTAATCCGGAGCCCTCCACTACGGTGCGCCTCATCTCCTGCATTGCGTCGGCACGTTAGACCCTGCAATGAATCAATCAATGACCGATACCTCCGCTTGAAAGATATACGAAAGCAACAATTGTAATGCTTTATTAGGAGCCACGACATGTCTTCCAAAACGACAATCCACGAAAGAAAAAAATAAGTAATTTTTTTTTCTTTTGCTCTTGGCAGCCGGTATGGCTCGATCAGTGTTCATTCATTACAAGTTCACCCATCCAGTGTTCATCCAGTGTTCAACCATTACATCCATTACAACTCGCACACTTTGCACGGAAGCTTCCCGCATGCACAAGCCGAAGCAGGAACGAAGCAGGCGTTTGCTGCAGGTAGTGCTAACAACAAAACAATCGGTCAAACACCGCACCTCGACGCATGCGGTGGTGGTAATAGCAGTTCGGGTAAAGGAAGACTGAAAGAAATAGACTCACGAAATTATTGAACTCATCTTGGAGTTCCCCTGCACTCAAACCGGTGCAGAGGTGGGAACATAGTTAAATATTACAGGATAGGAAAGATAAAAATAAATATTAGAAAGATGAGAAGAGAATACAGGAGAGTGCTTCTACTGTGGTCGACCTCGTCGCACACAGCCCACCTCGAACACAGCTGTCTATCGGCATGCTGCGTCTAGGAGGCGAGGAGCCTCGACGGGGACGGTGAAGCATAGACGCGAGCTGGCTGTGGAGAGGAGTGTGGTCGGCGGCAGTTCCGACCTCTTGGGAATTCGCTGCACATGATAGAGACCGACAGAGTAGTACTAGTGAGCGGTAGCTTGCACTCGACAGTCCGCACCAGCAGAGCACAAGCCGACGACCGGCGTGGTCCATCCAAAGCCACGATGAAGCGGACGAGCGCGCAGACACGTCCGCTCTGCTCCGAAGCGACGACCCAACTCTTAGACGAATACAAACACAGTTTGAAGAACTGCCCTATGGTAAATATAACGCACAAAAAATTTCGGATGGGCGCAAACGTGAAGCAGCGACTGGACGTAAGCAAACCGCATCGAGAACAAAGACGAACCAAAGCAGGCAACAAACGCAGCAGCCCTCAAACGACGAGACGTCACGGTAAAGTTACCCAGAAAATCACTTCAGTCACGCGAACGCCGTTCCCAGCTCCACCAGAGGTCACGGTCACTCCCGTGCTAGGAGGTTTCAAATTTCGGGATCTCCTTTCCCGTGCTGGTAAGAACTAGCATCGTTGGGGACGAGCTACACAACGTTCCGGCTTCTTATGCTTTAAAATTTAGCATGCTCACGAGAACGTGGATAAGCCCGTCATGGGGATGGAGCACAGTCGTTCCTGAGCCTCGTGAGCTCTTCTACGAATGGCGTAAAAAATTAGCAGTGGCTTAGCTCGGCTATGCCAGGAGATACGTAGCGTGAGCTAAGGTTCAGCTGCTTATTTTTAGCTTTCCTTGCTTGTTGCCTCAGATTAGCTGATTATCATGCTTACTCCTGCTAAAACGATTTCCAATCCAATCTAATCCAATCCAGTCGCGGCGGCGGTGGCGGCGGCGGCTCCGGCCGGCTCCGGCTGGCTCCGGGCACGCCAGCTGTGCGCCGTGAGACGTCACTGCTCCTCGCGCATGCGCAGCAAGGCTCTCCAGGAGCCACGCGAAACTGCTCAGCTTCGGCCAGTGTAGCTCACACTACAATATCGCACAGTACGCTTTATTCGGAACAGTGACTGAAACAACATCGGAGTGTTTTGCGAGCAAAACATTAATAAGAGCTTGGAACGTGGGCAAGACGAAAAAATAACAGGAAAAAGTACCCATGGGAGGTGCTGGGTATCGATCACAGTAGCTCTCGCATGCTAAGCGAGAGCTCTACCATCTCAGTTACACCTCCCCTTTTTATCTCAGCTACACCACCGTGCAATTAGAGGTTACAATGGGAGCCCCACCAGGTGTGGACTGCACGCAGCGTCAGAAGGCGAAGCACGCAAGGGTACCGAAGGTGGAGCGGTAGATTGCAACCGGTTTCCGCACGGGTTTTCCGTTTCGCGCTCTAATGTTCGCTCTCGCATTGCATGTGGATCGAGATAGAGCGTATTGATTTGTTGGCGTGCCGACAGAGTTTCGAACCTAGATTTATTATACCCTGCTTTGATAGAGTGTGGGCATGCAATGAAGAGAACGGGCAACCGCTGGACCCCCGCGGTCACAGAATCTCCGAGGAGAGGTGGAAGCAGAAGTAGGAGAAGATGGATAACTCGATGGAGGGATGAGATAAAAGAAATTCGGTGGTAAAGAAGGGAGTCGAACAGTGCAGGTTTAGAGCAGTCGAAAGTAAATATGAATTAATCATGTAAACATTGCACCCAACCATATATTCCACGATATCCCGCTTCTGCGAAGCCCGCGCGACGCTCTTTCTTGCGGTAGGAGGCTGAGACAATGCCCCACAACATTCGCGCCATCCCTCGCCTAATTACGAGCTTTAAGACAGAGCCCTGGCCAACTCCGAATTCAATGATCAGCGCCTGCTGGCGGTTGAAGATGGGAGAGCCCAAAGGGTCTTGGCCTGACGACTCATCTCCTTGGCTTTTCGTTAAAAAACGTTCACTGTCTTTCTCCCTCTGTATAAAAGAGGCCTTCACCCTGTAATGGACATAACCATCTTGATGATGATGACTGGTACGGACAAGAGGGCTGTCGGCACAACGAGAAGGCAACATATGTATCTCTCCGTCGCTCTCACGAGCGCGCAAGTCTGTGTCTACGTGAGTGCGTGTGTGTTTGTGTGGAAGGGGCAGGGGGGGCGTTGGGGTCAGCCTCCTGTGTTCATGAGGCCGCGGGCCTGCGGTACATCCCCCGCACGTTGACCCAGAGTGAGTTGGCTCTCCGGCGCCGAGCTGGCCAGCGCCGTCCACCACTGCTCAGGATGTGGAGGGGATGGGTGAGGGTGGTGGCCACAGTGGAGTACCCGAGGTGGAAAGCAGAAATCTAGGTGTCACACTGTGGCAGTTGTAGGGGAAGAAGGTTGGAGCGATGCGCGACAGAATGGCTTAATTCTAAAATGTCCCTGTTCGCAGTCGCGGGAAGACGTACGCTCGATGGTTGGCAAAAGCGTGGTGAGGTGTAAGGTATATCCTTTTTTGTGTTTGGGTAATTCGGGAGGCTGGAGCTGTACGGAGAGTCCAGTGAAGTCAGGGCACGGGGGGAGTGAGAGGCCGACTTGTTTTAGATGCCAGCATGGGCGGATCCAGAGGGGGGTCCGGATGTCCTGACCACTTCCTTAATTTTTGAATATATACACCCAAGGAGAGGACGGGTCATTGAAACGGTCCAGTTGGTGATTTTTTCTTTTTACTTAATTTTTGCTTTTCCGAAATATCGCAGAATAAACAGGGCTACTACTCCTCGTCTTCCTTTCCCTCCTCCTCATGATCATCATCACTGATAGAAGCTGACCGCCCCCCCCCCCCCTCCCCAGAAAAAAACCTGGATCCGCCCCTGGATAGCACGCTTGTCCGTTTTGATAGTCAAATGGGGCTGTTGCTGTTCAGTTGTGGTCGCGTGTTCGATGGCAAGTGTTTCGGCGGCCACTGCCACGGTTAGGTTCCTATAGGATGCCTTCGCTGCTATTTGCCCAGTTGATTGGAAGACTACGAGGGTTTTTGCGCGACTGGTAATTAGATTGAGCGGTGTCCATGCACCGAATGCGAGGGTCTGCGCGTACCATTTGTCGGGGAGCCTCACCCTGTCTTCTTCTCTGCGACACCGCTTTTAGCACGTTGATTTTAATTTCCTCCCACAAATTCCAGTCATAAGCCAGATTTAATTTAAAAGGTGCTGCTACTCTGAGCAATGCACTTCAGTTTTGCCCAATATTTCCAGTCTTTTATTTTGCTGAACAATCTAGACATGAACGTTGCATGCGACAACCTTTTGCAGTCTGGAAGGGTCTCGCTCTTATATATTTTTTCAAGAATTCATTTAAAATTTTGGCCTGCGGCTCAATCGAGTGACCGACAGACAGACAACTAAACTGTCCGTGTTTAGGCATTCCAAGAAACACTACCGTGTTTAAAGCATTTCATTTCGCAAAATTCTCTGCAGCTGCTTTGCAAGCCGTGCGCCAGCATTAGAATGCACAGCGATGAGTCCGTGGTGGGAGCCGGTTTCTTCGGCACTCTCGCGTGCTCTAGTTTCCGTCGCGGCGCTGCACCACTCGACTCCACCGAACAGGGAGACCTCGAATTCAATCCGGTATATTCCTTCCGAGAAATCATTCAGTATTATCAATCCGGCCACAGCCTTTATCCACGCCCGTGTAAAGGCTTAAGTAAAGCGGAGGAGCGGCTTCTACTCCGACTTTACACAAACACCATGCTGTGCCCGGCAGCTCTCAAACACTTCGATCACGCCTTTTCCGGCAGTTGCACGCACTGTGGGGAGAAGTCTTCGGACACCTACCACATGGAGTGGGCCTGCCCCTCCAATCCTGCCATACCCCCTATCCCTAACCCAACACGGGAGGACTGGGAGGCGACCCTGCTTGCATGCTCTGACCTTCAGGCCCAAAAGGCCCTGGTCGGACGGGCCCAGGCAGCGGCCGACGCCAATGGGGTTCCGTACTAGAGACCTCCACCTAGTATTTGTAAGGGTCGCCCCCTTAAGGAGTGGTCCCTGCATACCTCTCATGTATTTTCATTAACATACATAATAAATGTTTTTACCACCACCACCCACGCACCTAACGGCATCCGACTGCACCGTCTTACCGTGGGGGTGTAGCTCAGATGGTAGAGCGCTCGCTTAGCATGCGAGAGGTACTGGGATCGATACCCAGCACCTCCATCTCTTTATTTTTCAGTTTAGTCTTGACTTTTTTGTTCCAAATTGTGCTGAAGAAAGTGTGAATTTAGTATCGAATACTGTTTTTTTTTTTTCAATGCCGAACGCATCAGCGCCAAGTGGCCAACCAAGCCCTTTCCTGCTACTCCTGCTGCTCTCCCCCATTTGCTAGCCTTCCCAGTGCTTTAGTCACGTGACCGGTTAATTTTTGGGTGACGCTTGGTGGAAAGTAAGTGGCGTCGTATGAATATCGTGCTCCACCGCGGCGCTTGTGGCCTCAGCTTACGGCAGGCTCGAAGCAGGCATCCCCTCGAAGCAGGCATCCCCTTGCTCGAAGCAGGCATCCCCTTCACTCCCTTTGTGATCGGGACGATGCGTTTGGCATTGAAAAAATGGCCGCGTATCTGCTCCTTTGGGTGCACATGTCGACTAAATATTATAGTCGACAGACGCCCCTGCCGATTAAATGCTTCTTTTCTCTTTCCCGCTCACCTCTCATACTGTTCCTCTCCCGTCTCGTTCCTGCCAAGATAACACCCTAGAGGTTGTTTGCTCTAGTCATTTTAAATTTACCGCGTTCCACTGCTCCAGGTCGGGTGCCTTAATGCAAGCAGTGTCGTGCGGCGGAGACGCGCGTAAACCAAGGCACCCTACTCCAACGTTTATAGAACCACGTTCCCTACTCCTCGAGCATTCCAAGCGGAACGTTAAACCTATCATGGAAGACTTCGTTACTGTTGCCGTTTGATTTCTTGAAATGCCGTCATAAGCTTTAGTAGCGCGGACAGCAGCAGGGGACGGAGTAAATTATTTTCTGCAGTTGATGCAGATATCGCCAGAACCAAGCATTCATTACTATTTTATTAAAGGAACACTGCAAATATGATTTATGTATTGATTTTCTGCCATATGTTTGTGCAATATCTTGTTCTTGTGCGACAATGTTGGCAAGTATGAACATTGACACCGGACTTCGACGTTTAGATTTGGCTGTGCTTTCCCGAAGTTTCTGTTTCACTTTGGCCGGGTGGCGGAATCGAGTTACAGATAGACAGACATACAGGCAGACCAAACTTTCTGCGTTTAAGTATCCCAGGAAAGGCTAAAAATTCCGGGCCATCTCTACTAACATAAAACCTGGGGAGGGGCGAAGTATGGAGTGTATAAGTGTATTCTTGGCGCCTTGGCGTTTTTGCCCTCGGAGATGAAACCGTTGGGGGGTAGAGGTATGCAGCTTTGCTGCAAAAGTCTCGTGTCTTTGAAGGACGAAGCGTTCTAGCGCGAGGCGTTGGAAGACAAGTGTCCCGGTGTTTTAGTACCGTGACTTCCTGGAACGACGACGATGACAGGAGACGCTGACAGCCGCAGCTCCTAAAGGCCTTCCCCCCTAAAATGCAGGAGGCGATGATTCCGTATTCTACTACACTCGGATTGTGCGAGCGTTCGAAATTTCAGATACGAATTGTATTGCTCCTGTTACTCGATGCGCATTAGATACGAGTCTCTTACATTTAACATGTCCAAACGTTCCATTTCTGCCGAATGAGAGGTCTTAATACACCTATCCGTGTTTGAGTCACTGGTTGTCAGATAGTGGCTCCAAGATGTTTGTTGGGTACTGTATTATTCCAGCGAAACAGCCTGGCGGATGTGGAAACGCAGATGCGACTTTTGATTTCTTTTCGTGCCGTTCGCGACGTCGTCTGAAAGATCATATATATACATGAGACACATCTAGACGGCTCGGGGAGGTACGAGGCCGGCTTGTTATAGCGGAAGGCTTGAAGCGAGTCCGTTATGATAATCAAGTAGGGCTCTCATTGGTGGGTTATGGTGGCGTGGTGGTCGATGGCAAGCGTGTCCGTGGCCGTTGCTGCGGGTAGGTTCGAATATAAAGCTGCTGTGGTTACTTGCCCAGTTCAGTCGATAACTACGGAGTCTTATGCGCGACTGGTCTAGACCAGTCGCGCACAGTCGTTTACACGGACATTGCTCAATTTACAGCTTTAAATTGATCAATGCCCGTGTTCCGAGTTGAGAACCTGAGCTGCACCGTTTGTCTACTGGCCCCACCTTGGCTCAGGGCGACATTTCATTTTTTGTATCTACGGTGATGTGTCTTGGAGTAGTGTTTTAGCAACACAAGTCGTGGAATGCTCATGTTGACCACGTGTTATCAAACCTTTGTCGCATTACTGGTGTTTTTCTAAACTTAGGTTTTGCCTGCCCAAAAGTGTGAAGCTTGTACTCTATCGGGCCATGTTTTTATCGCATTTGCAGCATTGTCACTTGGTATGGGGCACCACAACTAAGGCGAATATTGCTAAACTTTGCAAAGTACAAAAAAAGGCACTTCGCATCATCATGAACGCTGCGTACGATAGTCACACAGCCTCCTTTTTTGACGTAGCATGTTAGGCTCTCTGCTGGACAGACCTCGTCAGTACCATTAAACTGCGTTCTCTCTCCTTTTTTGAAGATATGAAGTTATTACCAGTGACCCATTTCTATAAATCCTGCTCAAACTCAACCGAACCAATGTATAAAGAAATAACAATGTACTATGCAGTATTTCCAAACTTAAGCTTAAACTCCACCCGGGAAATATTCGCCAATTTAACCGGTGTCAAATACCGAAGAACCGAACGAATTACCGTGAACAAATGCTACGTTATCAGTTGCCATTTCATTTGAACAATGTACCATGTGTATAAGACTGGTCATGTATCATCCGTTTTATGTATGTGGATTTTATGATGTACTATGTGTGGGAATTTTATGATGTGTGAATGTGTGAATTTTATGATGTACCATGACTGCTAATCAACCATGCAGGTGTTGCATGATTGTAAATTTAATATATCTGTTCCGGTTGCATCTGCTTTGTATAGGGGCCGTAGACCCTGTCAAGCCCTTTCTGAGGTTTTTTTTTTTTTTTTCACGGTTCTCAGCATTTGTGTTGGAATAAACTGATTTGATTTTGATTTGATTTTGTATTTAGTTAATCTCTCTTCGTTTCTACGCCGCTTTAATGCGCTCATTTTTATTGACCACAGGTAATGACAGTCATCAGCCCATTTTTTTTTTTTAAATTCAGCCTGTAAATAATGTTCCAAAGGTTTGCTCAATGTGTCCAGTGTTTTATATTGTTGAACATTCTACACATGAACGGCCGCATGCCACAAACGTTTGTAGTCTGGAAAGGTATCACGCCTATATACTCCTTGTTGAAGCGCTTTTTTTTTTACTTTTGATCAGGTGGCTCAGTCGACTGGCAGGTGGACATACGACTGGAAATTTTCGTTTTATATAGGTAGCCCAGAAACAACACCATGTTTTAAGCACCACATTCCGCAACATTCTCCGTTGCTGCTTTTTGCAAGCCCTGCGCCAGCATTAGAATTCACAGCGGTGAGTCCACGGTGGGAGCCGGTTTCTTTGGCGCCCTCGTGTGCTCTAGTTTCCTTTGCGGCGTTGTACGCACCTAACGCGATTCTATGACGCCTTCTTACCGTGGGGGTGTAGCTCAGATGGTAGAGCGCTCGCTTAGCATGCGAGAGGTACTGGGATCGATACCCAGCACCTCCATAACGTTTTTTTTTTCGTTTTCTGATGCGAATTGTATAGATCCTGTAGCTCGATGCGCTTACATTTAGTATACCTAAACATTCCATTTTTGTAGAATGTTTAGGGCTCAATACAAGTATCAGAGTATTGTAGTCCCAAGATGTATGTAGGGTACTGTATTATTTCAGCGACACCGTCTGGTGTATTCGGAAACGCAATGCGAATTATGGTTTCTTTTTATTCCGGTCGTGACGTAGTACGACAGTAGATAGATAAATGAGACCAAAAGCGTTCGCAGAATTTAATTTCAAGAGGGGTGGAATCCAGGATGCAAAAGAAGGGAGAAAATAAAAAGCTGAGAGAAAGTACGGAAAGAAATTTCGTATCAAAACATTAACGAAGACTTCAGTATTCAGAGGGCACCCTACATAAACTTCCGGTGTTTGTTTTTGTTTACTTCATCTGAACTGTAAAATGAATTATCGTATTGGTCAAAGCCGCATGACCTTGGTGCATTGCTCTGAAAGAAAAAACAATCGGTATTTTCTGATGTGCATGGTGTCAGCTTCGGCAGGCTTTAATCGGTTAATTGACCGATTAGTCAGCTGCGTTGCCTTGAGAAAAAAAAAGAAATAAAATTATTAAAGGAGTACTAGCACGAAATTTCAAAGCTTAGATAACTATGTAAAATGCTTACTTTTCATCAGGAGATATCTCCCACCAAGTTTCAACAGCAACCATTCGGCGTAACATATTTTAAATCAGGGTGTCGAACCGGAACCGAACTGAACCGGTATTTTTGCCGGAACTGAACCCGAGCCAGAACTGTTATTTTGTGAGCACGCTGAACCCGAACCGGAACTGAACCCAAAAAATAAATAACGGTTAAAGGTTCATGCCGAAACAGTTCGACCCTCCGTTGTTGATATTGCACTGTAAATGCAATTCAGGCCTTTTTATCTTTCACGTGCCATCAACTTAACCCGCCAGCGCACTTTCCCCTCCAGACTATTGAACACTACCACGTTCTATGTAGCAACAGGAGAAATGAATGAGCGCCAATGTAGCAACGGTCTGTTGCTGCTGGAAGCGCGAGCCTACTGCAAGCTGACCAAACGAAATGTCATTCTCGGCAGCTTGCAGTGGATATAAAACGACTTCGCCCTTCCCTAGCTGCGACTTTATTGGAGCAATCAGGCTGCAGGAGTGCTCCACTGCATAACAGCGAAAGCCCACACCCGATTGTGCAAACTTTTTGCATTTCGTACTTTGTTTAAAAGGTCCGACACCTGCAAATTATTAATACTTGACAAGTGTGACCGCAGGAGCTGCTCAGTGGCTAAGCGATTTGCTGCTGACCACAAGTGGCCTCGATCTCCCTTCCCCACGACCGTTTTTCTGAAGTAGATGGCATTCGATAACGTCCGTGTATCGAGATTTTGATCCACGTTTAATATCACCAGCTGGTTAAAATATATGTCTGCCAGCTTGCAACATAAGCTGCGCCTTGGAGAAGAGATATCGCACGGGGCATCAAATGCGCCAGTTTTTTTAAATGTGTTTACACGGAAAGCAACAAAAAAGAAAAGGAGAATCATGTTGTTTTAAAATATTATTCAAAAAAAGTAAGTAAAACCGAATAAGTAAAAAAAAGCATCAAAACGTGGATATTGCTCTATACTTTTTTTTGCCCTGCCTTTCACAACCAAACGTGTCATCAATGCAAAGGAAGTGAGTTTCGGGGTCAGTTTTTGAACACGGTACAGTGGACAAGTTCCGTTTTTTACAGATACAAATAACAGATATTTCAGGGAAAACTGTTAAGGCGCGGCAAGAAACTGCAGACATTGACCTCGTCTTGAAAGCAGAAACAGTAATAAAGCAGATGACACGTGCAGAAAGGCAGGCCGGTACCTCACCCTGTCCCATTCGCCCAGCGATCATCTTTTCTGCTTGTTCTGCAGTTTTGTCGCCTTCAGATCTGCTTTCTTTCGAAGGTTCACTTGTACCGACTGCCCAACTCGCTACATTACTTCTATTGCTACTCATTCCGGAGGGGAGTACTGCTGTGGACGAATTAAAGAGCGTCTACCCAAAAAACTCCCATCTATGCACCGCGCGTCAAATTTTGCTTTCATTTTGTAACAGCATAATCTGTTATAAGATTTCCGCAATGTATCACACCTAATGATGGCCGGGGGTCAGGCGGTACGATGACATACTTATTGTAATGGACACATCCGGTATAGCTATCGCAAAAGGAGTGGTCAGAGCAATATTGCAGTGACTGAGCGTTAACTAAAACTTACTTTTAACAAAAGTGTGACTAACACATTCGATAAGGTGACAGCTAACAAATTATTCAGGGTGACCAAATAATCTAATTCATTGGCAGTATTTACGCGCCTGTTGTAGGTTTTTTCTGTTTTGTTACAAATATAAAAAATGTGCGCCATAGGTATCAAGCGCTGGTATTTGAACGCGCCAGTACGCAGGCCTAAATTTAAGGCTTCAAGGTTAGCGTTAGTGTCCCTAGATAAGGTTAAAGAGTATTGGCACTCTTCTCTCCTATTGCTCCGTGCCGCCGGCGTATTTATTGATCAATTCGCATCACGTGACATTCGTTTACACTCCTACCGTTCATGGGCACCGCCATTTTAGATGCGACTGCATCTCATTCACTCGCCTTGTCCCTCCATACGGCGTTGTCCGTCAACACCCCTCCCCCTACACTACAAAAAAAAATAGTTAGCGGCGCCCGGTTTCGATCCCACGACCCTGTGGGCGGAACGCGAGGTACATGGTGCTCTTCCCACTGCGCCACAAAACCGAAACAGAATCAAATGCTACGAACGCACCTTATATCCTTGACTCATTCAAACTACGTCAAGAAGCTACGGATACAACGCATGATGGGGCAATGATTAACACTTACAATAAAAGAAAAGAAGCTCCCACTTACAGCAACGATGATGGAGTAAAGGTCGTTGCGACAGCGAAGCCCCAAGCATACCACTTAGAGAGATTGACCAAGATTGGCCAATAAAACGTAATAATAATCATAAAACATAATAATCATACGCGTTCCCGACACGTTTCACGCGATTTCAGAATCAATCCAACGGAAACACCAAGTGAACCCCGCGATGCGTCGCATCTACACAGGGTTCCCCTCGCGGGGAGGTGGGCGCAATTTTGTTGTTTATGCGTTTTCTGTCGGTCAACTGTGGTAGTCTCAGCCTGACCTCCCTGCTCTGCGGCTGCGCGCTACCTGCGTCGTTTTGAAACCTAATCAAAGATAACCCGCTTCGCAGTATTTCAGCAGCCGAAGTGCGGCCAAAGATGCCTTGTTGCTGCGTCTTCGGCAGTGTTGTTTAGAAATTGCCTCGTCAAAGTTAGCGGTGAGGCCGCAGAAGCGGCAACCTGGCAACACTGAAAAAAACCAAAATGGCAACCATTGCTCGCTTGCGTGCCACAGTGGCGGCACTCTGTATCTTATCTAGTGACACTAGTTAGCGTGATGGGCGATTCCATAGCGACGATTGCGATTTCAACAACAAAGGGAAGGGAGGAAAGCGCAGAAAATATATCCCACCGTCATGTCCCTAGGCGGTGGCTATATGAATAGTCGCTGGACAACATAAAGTCTGGGCGAGAAAGTAGGTGGTAAATCGTCACCACTTCATCTGTTTTTCTAATATCTCGTAATTGCTTAAAGTTTGCTTTGCAATTGCGCCACTGCCTTTGGGGAACAGCAGCATTTTGATTTGAATGTCGTTTTAAACTACTAAATGTTCTTTTCTAATTTCACTGATAATTCAACTCATCGAACCGGTTCGCGAACCGGTTCGGTGGGTGATTTTGTGAACCGGAACGAAATGGTTTTGCCTGAACCAGAACCGTAACCGAACCGGTATTTTTTCAGTTGGACACACTGTTTTAAATCCATTTTAATCTTCACCCGCACGAGAAAGCCCAGAGCGGGCCGACATGACATCATCTGCTACTTGCCCCAAACTGCCGACGTCGGGGCTCCCGTGACGAAACCGAAGCGCTGGCTGTGGTTGGCGTGCGCTGCTACACGGTGTGTACACGTCATGGTTTTGGGCCTTAACTCATGCTGCCCGGGAGCGTGGGGACGGTGAAGACCTCGGCCGGTCTGGGAGCGCGCGTGCGCTCGCGCACGCGCGTCCAGAGCGACCGCGGTGCGGCAAGAATGGTGACGTCACGTGATGCCTCCTGTCATGGCGGCCACTCGGCGTTCGTTTTGTCGAAACCGAAACTGACGCGAATAAACGACGCCGTAAATGAATGTTTGCGCTGCGCTCGACCGTCTAATGTGTCATTCTGTGATTAGTGGGCTGGTAGACACGCAAAGCAGCGAAAACCAACGTAACACGAAAATTTAGTGTCAGTACTCCTTTAACGTTAATCACAGAAATATAATATTAAAAAAAGTAATACCAATACGCTCCTCGGCTGGTCACAGACGTTCCAGATGAGAGAGAGAGAGAGAGAGAGAGAGAGAGAAAGTTCTGATGAACGCTGGAGAGGTTGTCCCCACAAAGGGCGGGGGTTGCTACTTCAAACTGGGTGGGGGGACACAGTGAGGGGAAAAGGAAAAGAAAGGGGATGTACGTAGTAACAAGTAGACATAAAAGAAACATGACCCGCCGCGGTGGCTCAGTGGCTAAGGCGTTGCGCTGCTGAGCACGAGGTCGCGGGTTCGATTCCCGGCCGCGGCAGCCGCTTTTCTGATGGAGGTGAAAAGCAAAAACGCCCGTGTGTGCGAGATTTTGGCGCACGTTAAAGATCCCCAGGTGATCAAAATTAATCCGGAACCCTCCACTTCTGCGCACCTCATCGCCTGCGTTGCGTCGGCGCGTTAAACCCTACAATGAATCAATAAATGACTTATTTAAAACTCCGCTTGCCAGATATCCGAAAGAAACAATTGTAATGCTTTATGAGGAGCCACGACATGTCTTCCAAAACGACAATCCACTAAAGAAAAAAATCAGTAACTTTTTTTTTATTTTGCTCTTGGCAGTCGGTATGCTTCGATCAGTGTTCATTCATCACAAGTTCATCCATCCAGTCTTCATCAAGTGTTCATCCATTACATCCATTACAACTCGCACACTTTGCACGGAAGCTTCCCACATGCACAAGCCGAAGCAGGAACGAAGCAGGCGTTTGCTGCAGGTAGTGCTAACAACAAAACAATCGGTCAAACACCGCACCTCGACGCATGCGGTGGTGGTGGTAGCGGGTAAAGGAAGACTGAAAGAAATACACTCACGAAATTAGTGAACTCATCTTGGAGTTCCCCTGCACTCAAACCGGTGCACGGGTGGGAACTTAGTTAAATATTACAGGATAGGACAGAGAAAAGTAAATATTAGAAAGATGAGAAGAGAATACGGGAAAGTGCTTCTATGGTCGACCTCGTCGCACACAGCCCACCTCGAACACAGCTGTCTATCGGCATGCTGCGTCTAGGAGGCGAGGAGCCTCGACGGGAACGGTGAAGCATAGACGCGAGCTGGCTGTGGAGGGGAGTGTGGTCGGCGGCAGTTCCGACCTCTTGGGAGTTCGCTGCACATGACAGAGACCGACAGAGTAGTACTAGCGAGAGGTAGCTTGCACTCGACAGTCCGCACCAGCAGAGCACAAGCCGACGACCGGCGTGGTCCATCCAAAGCCACGATGAAGCGGACGAGTGCGCAGACACGTACGCTCTGCTCCGAAGCGACGACCCAACTCTTAGACGAATACAAACACAGTTTGAAGAACTGCCCTATGGTAAATGTAACGCACAAAACATTTCGGATGGGCGCAAACGTGAGGCATCGACTGGACGTAAGCAAACCGCATCGAGAACAAAGACGAACCAAAGCAGGCAACGAACGCAGCAGCCCTCAAACGACGAGACGTCACGGTAAAGTTACCCAGAAAATCACTTCAGTCACGCGAACGCCGTTCCCAGCTTTACCAGAGGTCACGGTCACTCCCGTGCTAGGAGGTTTCAGATTTCGGGATCTCCTTTCTCGTGCTGGTAAGAACTAGCATCGTTGGGGATGAGTTACACGACGTTCCGGCTTCTTATGCTTTAAAATTTAGCATGCTCACGAGAACGTGGATAAGCCCGTCATGGGGATGGAGCACAGTCGTTCCTGAGCCTCGTGAGCTCTTCTACGAATGGCGTAAAAAATTAGTAGTGGCTTAGCTCGGCTATGCCAGGAGATACGTAGCGTGAGCTAAGGTTCAGCTGCTTATTTTTAGCTTTCCTTGCTTGTTGCCTCAGATTAGCTGATTATCATGCTTACTGCTGCTAAAACGATTTCCAATCCAATCTAATCCAATCCAGTCGCGGCGGCGGTGGCGGCGGCGGCTCCGGCCGGCTCCGGCTGGCTCCGGGCACGCCAGCTGTGCGCCGTGAGACGTCACTGCTCCTCGCGCATGCGCAGCAAGGCTCTCCAGGAGCCACGCGAAACTGCTCAGCTTCGGCCAGTGTAGCTCACACTACAATATCGCACAGTACGCTTTATTCGGAACAGTGACTGAAACAACATCGGAGTGTTTTGCGAGCAAAACATTAATAAGAGCTTGGAACGTGGGCAAGACGAAAAAATAACAGGAAAAAGTACCCATGGGAGGTGCTGGGTATCGATCACAGTAGCTCTCGCATGCTAAGCGAGAGCTCTACCATCTCAGTTACACCTCCCCTTTTTATCTCAGCTACACCACCGTGCAATTAGAGGTTACAATGGGAGCCCCACCAGGTGTGGACTGCACGCAGCGTCAGAAGGCGAAGCACGCAAGGGTACCGAAGGTGGAGCGGTAGATTGCAACCGGTTTCCGCACGGGTTTTCCGTTTCGCGCTCTAATGTTCGCTCTCGCATTGCATGTGGATCGAGATAGAGCGTATTGATTTGTTGGCGTGCCGACAGAGTTTCGAACCTAGATTTATTATACCCTGCTTTGATAGAGTGTGGGCATGCAATGAAGAGAACGGGCAACCGCTGGACCCCCGCGGTCACAGAATCTCCGAGGAGAGGTGGAAGCAGAAGTAGGAGAAGATGGATAACTCGATGGAGGGATGAGATAAAAGAAATTCGGTGGTAAAGAAGGGAGTCGAACAGTGCAGGTTTAGAGCAGTCGAAAGTAAATATGAATTAATCATGTAAACATTGCACCCAACCATATATTCCACGATATCCCGCTTCTGCGAAGCCCGCGCGACGCTCTTTCTTGCGGTAGGAGGCTGAGACAATGCCCCACAACATTCGCGCCATCCCTCGCCTAATTACGAGCTTTAAGACAGAGCCCTGGCCAACTCCGAATTCAATGATCAGCGCCTGCTGGCGGTTGAAGATGGGAGAGCCCAAAGGGTCTTGGCCTGACGACTCATCTCCTTGGCTTTTCGTAAAAAAACGTTTACTGTCTTTCTCCCTCTGTATAAAAGAGGCCTTCACCCTGTAATGGACATAACCATCTTGATGATGATGACTGGTACGGACAAGAGGGCTGTCGGCGCAACGAGAAGGCAACATATGTATCTCTCCGTCGCTCTCAGGAGCGCGCAAGTGAGTGTCTACGTGAGTGCGTGTGTGTTTGTGTGGAAGGGGCAGGGGGGGTGTTGGGGTCAGCCTCCTGTGTTCATGAGGCCGCGGGCCTGCGCTACATCCCCGGCACGTTGACCCAGAGCGAGTTGGCTCTCCGGCGCCGAGCTGGCCAGCGCCGTCCCCCACTGCTCAGGATGTGGAGGGGATGGGTGAGAGTGGTGGCCACAGTGGAGTACCCGAGGTGGAAAGCAGAAATCTAGGTGTCACACTGTGGGCAGTTGTAGGGGAAGAAGGTTGGAGCGATGCGCGACAGAATGACTTAATTCTAAAATGTCCCTGTTCTCAGTCGCGGAAAGACGTACGAGCGATGGTTGGCAAAACGTGGGGAGGTGTAAGGTATATCCTTTTTTGTGTTTGGGTAATTCGGGAGGCTGGAGCTGTACGGAGAGTCCAGTGAAGTCAGGGCACGGGGGGACTGAGAGGCCGACTTGTTATAGATGTCAGCATGGGCGGATCCAGAGGGGGTCCGGATGTCCTGACCACTTCCTTAATTTTTGAATTTATACCCCCAAGGAGAGGGCCCCACGGGCCATTGAAAAGGTCTAGTTGGTGATTTTTTCTTTTTACTAAATTTTTGCTTTTCTGAAATATCGCTGAATAAACAGGGCTACTACTCCTCGTCTTCCTTTCCCTCCTCCTCATGATCATCATCACTGATAAAAGCTGACCGCCCCCTCAGAAAAAACCTGGATCCGCCCCTGGATAGCAGGCTTGTAGGGAGTCCGTTATGATAGTCAAGTGGGGCTGTTGCTGCTCAGTTGTGGTCGCGTGGGCGATGGCAAGTGTTTCGGCGGCCACTGCTACGGGTAGGTTCTTATAGGATGCCTTCGTTGCTATTTGCCCAGTTGAGTAGAAGACTACGAGGTTTTTTGCGCGACTGATATTTAGATTGTGCGATGTCCATGCACCGAGTGTGAGGGTCTGCGCGTACCGTTTGACGGGGAGCCTCACCCTGCCTTCTCCTCTTCGACACCGCTTTTAGCACGTTCATTTTAATTCGCTCCCACAAATTCCAGTCATAAGCCAGATTTAATTTAAAAGGTGCTGCTACTTTGAGCAATGTACTTCAGTTTTGCTCAATATTTCCAGTCTTTTATTTTGCTGAACAATCTAAACATGAACGTTGCATGCGACAAGCTTTTGCAGTCTGGAAGGGTATCGCTCTTATATAGTTTTTCAAGAATTCATTTAAACTTTTGGCCTGGCGGCTCAGTCGAGTGGCAGACAGACAGACAACTAAACTTTCCGTGTTTAGGCATTCCAGAACCACTACCGTGTTTAAAGCATTTCATTTCGCAAAATTCTCTGCATCTGCTTTGCAAGCCCTGCGCCAGCATTAGAATGCACAGCGATGAGTCCGCGGTGGGAGCCGGTTTCTTCGGCACTCTCGCGTGCACTAGTTTCCGTCGCGGCGCTGCATGCACCTAACGGGATCGTACAACACCGTCTTACCGTGGGGGTGTAGCTCAGATGGTAGAGCGCTCGCTTAGCATGCGAGAGGTACTGGGATCGATACCCAGCACCTCCATCTCTTTATTTTTCAGTTTAGCCTTGACTTTTTTGTTCCAAATAGTGCCGAAGAAAGTGTGAATTGAGCATCACACACTGTTTTTTTTTTTTTTTCAATGCCGAACACATCAGCGCCAAGCGGCCAACCAAGCCCTTTCCTGCTACTCCTGCTACCTTCCCCCATTTGTTAGCCTTCCCAGTGCTTTAGTCACGTGACCGGTTAATTTTTGGGTGACGCTTGGTGGAAAGTAAGTGGCGGCGTATGAATATCGTGCTCCACCGCGACGCTTGTGGCCTCAGCTTACGGCATGTGCTCGAAGCAGGCATCCCCTTCACTCCCTTTGTGAAGCGCCCGATGCGGTTGGCATTTACAAAATGGCCGCGTATCTGCTCCTTTCGTTGCAAATGTTGACGAAACACGATAGTCCACAGACGCCCCTGCCAATAAATGCTTCCCTGAATTTTCCCGCTCACCTCTCATACTGTTCCTCTCCCGTATCGCTCCTGCCAAGATAACACCCTAGAGGTTGTTTGCTCCAGTCCTTTTAAATTTACTGCGTTCCACTGCTTCAGGTCAGGTGCCTGGACGCCTGCGTTGCCGTGCGGCGTTGACGCGCGTGAACCCAGGCACCCTCCTCCAACGTTTATAGAACCACGTTGCCCTAATCCATGAGCATTCCAAGCGGAAGGTGAAACGTATCGTGGAACCTTTCGCTACTGTTGCCGTTTGATTTCTTAAAATGCCGTCATAAGATTTAGTAGCGCGGACAACAGCAGGCGACGGGGTGAATTTTTTTGTGCAGTTAATGCAGGTAACGCAAAAACCAAGCATTCATGAATATTTTAATAAAGGAACACTGCAAATATCATTTATGTATTGATTTTCTGCCATATGTTTGTGCAATATCTTGTTCTTGTGCGACAATGTTGGCAAGTATGGACATTGACACCGGACTTCGAAGTTTATATTTGGCTGTGGTATATAAGACTATTCCGCAGTTTCTGTTTCACTTTGACCGGGTGGCTGAATCGTGTTACACAGACAGACATACAGGCAGACCAAAATTTCTTCGTTTAAGTAGCCCAGGAAAGGCTATCGTCTTTAAAGCACGAAGTGTATAATTGTATTGTTGGCGTCTTGGCGTTTTCGCCCACGGAGATGAAACCATTAGGGGGTAGAGGTATACAGCTTTGCTGTAATTGTCTCGTGTCTTTGAAGGACGAAGCGTTCTAGCGCGAGGCGTTGGAGAACGAGTGTTCTGGTGTGTTTTTTTAGCACGCGTTTTCTATCACGGACATGAAACGTTCTAGTGCGAGGCGTTGGAAGACGAGTGTCCCGGTGTTTTAGTACCGCGATTTCATAAAACGATGATGACGACGACAGAAGACGCCGACAGCCCGAGCCCCTAAAGGGTTTCGCCCCTAAAATGCAGGAGGTGGTCATTAAGTATTCTGCTACACTCGGAGTGTGCCAGCGCTCGAAATTTCGGATGCGAATTGTATTGTTCCTGTTATTCGATGCGCATTAGATACGAGTCTCTCACATTTAATGTGTCCAAACATCCCATTTCTGCGGAATGTTAGGGCTTACTACTATACTCGGTGACAACTTAAGAACGGCACCGGAAATTGCCGCTGTGCCTTATCACCGTAGCCGGATGTTTCACCGCGCGGCGTAAGTAGGGCGTTACTGGTAATATTTTGAACATGGCGTGAGCCGTTCCCGTGATTTTTTGGTCTTAATATGCTTATAAATGACTCCAGTGACGACAAACAAACTGCGTGAGACAAGACAGATGATATCACGCATTCATAGCGAACCCCTTTCAAAACGCGCGTGCACTGACGTCACGGGTCCGGCGTTTTTGGCGGAGTGATACACTACATGAGGTGGTGCCGTTCTTGAGTTGTAACCGAGTATAGTATCCGAGTTTGAATCACTGGTAAACAGATAGTGGCCCCAAGATGTTTGTTGGGTGCTGTATTATTCCAGCGACACAGTCTGGCGAATGTGGAAACGAAGATGCGACTTTTGATTTCTTTTTGGGCCGTTCGCGACGTCGTCTGACAGATCATAAATATACATGAGATACATCTGAATGGCTCAGTAAGGTACGGGGCCGGCTTGTTATAGCGTAAGGCTTGAAGCGAGTCCATTATGATAATAAAGTAGGGCTGTCGCTGGTGGGCTATGGTGGCGTGGGCGATGGCAAGCGTTTCGGTGGACATTGCTACGGGTCGGTTGCAATAGGAAGCTGCGGTTGTTATTTGCCCAGTTAAGTCGAAGACTACGAGGGTTTGTGCGGGACTGGTCCAGACCTGTCGCGCACGGTCGCCTACACGGACATTGCTCAATTTACAGCTGTAAATTGAGCAATGTCTGAGTTTGATCTGCTCAATTTATAGCTGTAAATTGAACAATGTGTAAATTTGACCTGCTCAATTTACAGCTGTAAACTGAGCAATGTCCGTGTTCCGAGTTGAGAACCTGCGCTGTATAGTTTGTCTGGGAGCCTCACCCCGGCTCAGGGCAACATTTCATAGTTTTGTGTTTAGTTAATCTCTCCTCCTTTCTACGCCGTTTGAGCGCGCTCATTTTTACTGACTACGCCTAATGCCAGTCATAAATAAGCCCATTCTAATTTTAAAAATGCAGCCACTCTGAGTAATGTACCCAAGATTTTCTCAATCTGCCCAGTGTTTCTATCGGGGAACATTCTAGACATGAACGGCCACATGCCACAAACTTTTGTAGTCTGGAAAGGTATCACCCCTATATACTCCTTCATGAAGCGTTTTTTTTTACTCTTTATCAGGTGGTTCAGTCGACTGGCAGGCGGACATCCGTCTGAAATTTTCGTTTTATATAGGTAGCCCAGAAAAAAACATCATGTTTAAAGCACCGCATTCCGAAAAATACTCCGCTGCTGCATTTTGCAAGTCCTGCACGGGCATTAGAATTAATTCACAGCGGTGAGTCCATTGTGGGAGCCGGTTTCTTCGGCACTCTCGCGTGCTCTAGTTTCCTTTGCGGCGTTGTACGCACCTAACGGGATCCGACTGCGCCGTCTTCCCGTGGGGGTGTAGCTCAGATGGTAGAGCGCTCGCTTAGCATGCGAGAGGTACTGGGATCGATACCCAGCACCTCCATCTCCTTTTTTCTTCTTAACTTTCTTTTTGCCCAAATAGGTCTTAAGAAAGTGTGCATGCAATATGCTGCTACACTCCGAGAGTGCGAGCTGTCGAAATTTCTGATCTAAATTGTATGATCCTGTTATTGGATGCACTTATGTTTAATATACCTAAACATTGCATTTTTGCCGAATGTTAGGGCTTAATACAAGTATCCGAGTTCGCATCAACGCTGAACTTCTAGTACCACCAAGTTGTGTGTTGGGTACTGTATTATTCCAGCGACATAGTCTAGCGAATGTGGAAACGCAGAGGCGACTTATGGTTTCTTTTTGTACAGTTCGCGACGTGGTACGAGAGTAGATATATATATACTTGAGATCAAAAGCGTTCGCCTAATTTCATTTCAAAAAGGTCGGAATCCAGGAAACAAAGAAGGAAGGAAGGACATTAAAAGCAGAGAGAGAGTAAGGAAAGAAACCCTGTAACAAAACATTAACGAGGACTTCAGCATTCAGGCGGATACACATTAACTTCCGGTAATGTTTTTCTTTTTTTTCTGGCTTCAGCTTAAGTGTAAAATAGCTCATCGTATTGATCGAAGCTGGATGAGCTTGGTGCATTGGTTGCAAAAGAAAAAGAATCGCTACTTCGCGATGTGCAGGATGTCAGCGTCCCCGTACTAGGGCTGGAAGTCGGTTAAACATTTTAACCCGATTAATCGACAGGCTTTATTCGGTGTATTGATCGATTAGTCAGTTACGTTGGCTTCAGGAAAAAAAGATAAATATTATATAATAATGTGAACCATAGCAATAAAATATTAAAAAGTAATATCAATATGCTCCTAGGCGGGTCACAGACGTTCCAGATAAATAATAATAATAATAGTGTTTATTGATTCCATAAAAACAAGTCACCGATGAGATAAAAACAAGATGAGAGAAAGATAAAGTTTTAAGTAGCACTGAAAAGGTTATCCCCACAAACGGCGGGGCATGCTACTTCAGAGGGGGCTGAATATAGTGAGGCAAAAAAGGAAAAGAATGCCAGCATCTCCACTGCGTGGATGATAGCGAGGGTGCGGAGTACGGTGACTTGAAATGACAATGAAGTTTCACCCCTAGCGACATCCAAGTTGCGCCCCGACCGTCATTCGATTTGAGCCGTGAGTTGCACCTTGATTATTCCCTAAATGAAGCTGCAACTCACGGCTCAAATCGAATTTCGCTTGATTTTCGCTTGATGTGAGTGGGCGCACGGATGGACGCGGACGGACATTGGGAGGTCCTAAGGCACTCCGCACCGTTACAGGCGAGGCCGTAAGCCGTTTGACTCTCGGGTACTAACTCACGGTCGTAGCCCAATGGGTAAGACGACTCACACTAACTCTGTCAGGTCTACCAGACGCAGGCTCGAATAGTGCCGGTGCCTGTGTGATTTTTTGCGATTGTAAATGCTATGGGCACGGACGCGGACAGCGATGGTGCGGTCCTAAGGTACTTCGCGCCTAAAAGAAATGGGGACGATGTACAGTCGCGCTCACTATGACCTACACCGCTCATTAGTATTCAGACGATTATATCGTCAAAACAATGACCATGGGCATATACGTTAGGATAAGGCTTGATTCATTAGGACGTTGTTCTCCTAATGCGCACTTGGTCTTTACCAGACAAAGGTTCTACGAAGCGGTGAATACTAATGAGCGGTGTAGGTCATAGTGAGCGTGACTGTGCGTAGTAACAACGAATAAGATGAAGAGGAAAGGGAAAACATTTCGGAAGTTAGAAAAATTCACAACGTTAGCAGATTATCCCTATGGCGCTGATGAGGGTGGACGGTTATCATCGCGTTGGTCACTTTGCAGAATCACGAACAACTGCATTCGCCGTCATTGCAGGAATACCGATTAATCGTGTTTTTTTACGCCAGCGTTTGTTTATACAACGGTAGAACAGTGTGAGGGCCCTCTCACCGTTTATTGTTCCACCCATATTTTGATTGAAAGTAGCCATTTTACGGTCTTTCTTGGCTTTCAGCCGATTGTTTTAATAACTATCATCTCTGAGAATACTTCAATTGTTTTCTGTTGTGAAGGAAGGCTGGGTATTTGAACATTAATATGATCCTCAGCACACTCGGGAACAAATTCAACATGCAACTGTTGTTTTATTTTACTCACACGAAGGAAACCGATTACCCGATTACAAAGAATTAATCGCGATTGAAGCGTTAATTGATTAATCGGAAAGTTAATCGATCAGTCGCCCATTCCTGCTATGTAGAATCTTGTCTCATCAAACACTCCGACATTTCGCAGGCGGCCGCATGCCCTCCGACCCATCCTAGCATACGAAAATGTTCAGGCAAAGGAGATTCGGTATTCTAGTAAATACTTGGAACGGATTTCTTTACCAATCGTACGTAATCGATTCGAATAAAAATTGTCCTTAACTGTGCCCTTAGTAATCATGCGGACAATACAGAATTATGTCTATGTTCATGTTTGTAAGCAGAGAGAGAGAGAGAGAGAGAGTGAAACAGCAGAGCAAACATAAGAATTAAAGCGCTAGTAAACTTCGGCGCTACCTTTCCTTCGCTTAGCACCACCCGCCATGGTGGCACAGTGGCTAAGGCGTTGCGCTGCTGAGCACCAGGTCGCGGGTTCGATTCCAGGCGGCGGAAGCCACTTTTCTGATGGAGGCAAAAAGCGAAAAAACGCCCGTGTGTACGAGATTTCAGCGTACGTTAGAGATTCCCAGGTGGTCAAAATTAATCCGGAGCCGTCCACTACGGTGTGCCTCATCGCCTGAGTTGCGTCAGCGTGATTAACCCTACAATCAATCAATCAATTGGTACTCTTCATACAAACACACATTCAGTAGATTACATTCATAACTGTATTTATGACCCGTTTTTCTAATAACTGTATTTCTGTAATCGTTTAGCACCATCTGTTAAGGCCATCCTGAAGCAGATCAACAAGACCGAGCCACAACCCGAACTCTGCTACACTGACTCCAACCTCCTAGATGGGGTGGGTGTCACCGTTGTCGTAGACGGAAGTCATGCCCTCATCACAGCAGGCACAGAACTTGACCTCAACGCAACCGCCGATATGGAGACAAGGGCAATCGCGCGTGCTATAGAGCACTCTTGCCGTTCTGTGCAGTGTACATCTCCACCGACTCTCACTCTGCATGCCGACAACTTCTCTGCAACCGAATGCACAGAATACCGTTCAAATACTCAACAAGGTCCTCGCTTCAAGTCAGAAGTGCTACAAGGTAATCTGGGTACCTGGGCACGAAGGCATGTCAGGAAATGAGAGCGCACACGCACTCGCCCGAGCGTTAAACCACCAGACGCCTGAGCATGCACTTCCACATTCAAAGGAACGTAGGACGCAACGAGGACCTCAAAAAGCAGTTGACACCAGCGATCTGCTACGGACAGCCCGTCAAAATAGACAAAAGCACCCAACAGCACACAAAACACTTACTCGCCAGGAATCCGCTGTACTAAGGCAAATTCAGACAAACACTGTACACCTAACACACTGATTCCAACGATTACCGGGTACCCCCAAGTGTCCTAACTGCGGGGACTACCCTAGCATCTATCACACTCTCTGGATATGTACACAGAACCCTAACCTTCCCCCCATACCCAATCTTACCCCCACTTCGTGGGAAAGGAGGCTGGCCGACTCTAGCGCGGAAGTACAAAGGACACTCATTGAACGCGCAGAGAAGCTTCCTGTCGGCTATCCCGGGAGCTCCGGACTACGGGATCCTTGCGTAAATAGTTATTTTCTTCTTCTTCTGCTCGTACGTTTCGGCTGCGTATTTTTGCTGCAGGATGGGAATTCCTCCACCGTCACTCTTGTACTGGATCACTAAAACTACTCCTGTAAAAAGAGTGCCAAATATTATATTGACCTCAATTTCAAATTAGGGGGCTCTATATGCCGCAGCTTCTCCATGGGGTATCAGGTACACCATAGTGTGCACCGATGTACCACGACTTGCTGCGCAACATTTCGAATGGGGAAATCGTCCATACCGGCCAGGCTTCAGTATCAGCGCCTTACCGCTGCTGCCAGACGGCACGAAAAAAGACTGTCGAGGCAGCGCTGGCTTGACTGGTGCGCCTCTCTAGGCCCATCTTCCTCAACGGCGTCTGTCTGGCGCACGTTTCGCGCCATGGAATCGGGCAGTCGCCCTCCGGATGCAGCTGCCAGCGCTTGTATTGCGTCAAACAAGGATCCGGCACAATTCGCCCCCGACGTTGCTCGGGCCTTGTTTCCTGCATTTGATGTTGCCCCAGTGGCCATGCCGTCTCCGTTCCCCCTGCCGAACGATGTTGGATTACGGCCTACTCATGAAGCCGTTTTGGGAATTCAGGCACCGTTCACAGTGGCTGAATTCCTGGCAGCGATCGATCACGCTAAACAGCGGACTGCTCCGGGTCCCGACGGCATAGCTTACGAGGTGTACAAGAACATCGACGACCCAGCCCTCGTGCCGCTTTTGGACTCGGTTAATCAGGTGTGGCTCTCCGGTCAACTACCTGACTCTTGGCTTCAGGCGGATATTGTTCCCATTCCAAAGCCCGGGAAGCCACCACATGTACTTCAGAACTTGCGCCCCATCGCCCTGACATCGACGCTGTGCAAGTTGTTAGAGCGAATGCTTGCAACACGGCTTCAGTGGTGGCTTGATACCTTCCAATGGTATCACCCGGCGCAAATTGGATTCAGGCCCTATCTCGGTACTGAGGATGGGTTGGAATACCTCTCATCTATGGTTTCAGTTGGAGGCCGATGCCGCCGTGTGAGATCTGTGCTCGCCATGGACATATGCAAGGCCTATGACAACGTTAGTCACGCTGCCATCCTACAAGTTCTCAATGGCCTCCACCTTCCAGACAAAGTCTGCGATTTCGTCCGATACTTCCTTCAACACCGTTCTTTTTCCATCCGCATCAACGGAGCAAGTTTCGGTCACTTTACACCAGTCCGAGGCGTACCACAAGGGTCTGTTCTGTCTCCGCTTCTTTTCAACATCGTCATGTTGCCGCTAGCTTGGCACCTTGCTTCAATCCGAGATCTATATTTCCTCATGTACGCGGATGACATTACGGTGTGGTCAGTGCATCCAGACCTGTCACGACAAGCCGAGTGCCTCCAGCAAGCACTAACAGACTGCCAGAGGTGGTGCGAGTACGCGGGCCTCACTCTCTCGCCAGAGAAGACTGCTTTACTTCCCGTGGCCAACGCTTGGGGCCGCCGCCTCCTTGCTGTGTCTCCCATTTCACTGCAACTGAATGGGAACGACATCCCCACGGTTGACCGTCTTCGGGTCCTAGGACTAGAAATATCGTCATCAGGGTCAGCAGCTCAGTGGCTACGATCTGCTCGACAGAAAGCCGGACAGATGCTCCACCTCGTTCGCCGCATCTCGCAGAAGTCTGGCGGGGCCTGCTGGACGATTGCCCGTCTCCTAGTGCGCGCCGTACTACAGCCACGGCTTGTGTATCAGGCACAGTTCCAGCACATGACGCAAGCGGACTGGGCCCGGCTTGAGGCCATCAACAGGGCCGCCATGCGCACCATTACTGGCCTCCCTCGCATAACACCAATTCCACCGCTACAAGCCGAAGCCCAGCTAAACACGCTTGATGAACTGATTCATCAGCGTCGTTCCGCACGCCTGCTGAAACGTGGGCTGGTTCCAGAGGCGGCAGCTCTGGCCGCGTACATGGGCCAGCCGCCGAATACGATGCCAGCCTTTTCCGTCGCAAGGCCGCCCTGGCTCTACCATCAGGTGACGGACAACAAGCCTCTGGCAAGGCTACATGTCCGAACCTCTGGCCTTCATCAACCTCCGGATACAGCCCTACTTCATGTCAGTCACCGGGCGCCTGCTACGCGGCCACGAGTCATGCAGGCTTTTGTGGACGCCGGGGCACAGGACTCCCTCGTAACCACAGCCTTGGCTTGTCCTTCTCACCCAATCTTAAACCAGAGCTGCGCCTACGAGACCCTCCGACCTCTACCAAGCCTGTTGGCAGAACTTACTGCTATTCGGGATTGTGTCCAAGCACTTGCATCGACGGTAACTACCGGCATGAAACTGGAAATTTACACGGACTCAACGACAGCGATACGTGATTTACGTCGCGTTGCGCGTAGCACCAGCATGTCGGCACGTATTCACGCGATCCTGGACACATACCCATGCCCTGTGCGTGTTTTGTGGGTTCGCCGGGACATGCTTCCTGCCCATATAGCAGCGGATCGCGCCTGTCGCCGTATAGACCTTTCACGGCCGCTACCACTTCTTTCAGTGTCCACCCTAGAAGAACTGCTGGTGGAGAAAGAGAGCCTCCGCCGCGCCACGCGTGCTTTACTTCCACCGCGTGGAACTGACCTCCCCAGTGGGCTCGCTCGCTGGGAGGAGGTGCTGCTGCGGAGGCTTCGAGTTGGGGTGGCCTTATCCCCAGCAGTGACCCACGCTTGGCCTGCCCGCTATCATTCACCGTTTGCGGACACCTGTCCCTTTTGTACGGTCCCTGCGTCCGAGGCCGACACGAGCCACCTTCTGTGGACCTGCCCTGCCCTGCAAACATCTCGCCTGCAACACCTCCGAGGCACAGGGCTCCATCCTGGGAGACCCCCTGATCTACAGCGGTGGATCTGGGGCCCGCAGTACCGGTCTCTGCTTACGTTTCTGCGTGACACAAATGTGATGTTGTATATTTAATTGTTATGCCGCAAGGCAAACTCTCGCAAAAAAAAAAAGAATGGGGAAAAGTGAAGAAAAAACTACCTTTTTGATACTGAAAATGGGCAAGGGAAGGAGGCATGCGCCTAGTCTTCCAGATCACTTCTCGAATGAACATATTACGCGCGAAAGCCGTCAAAGTATAGTCCCGTCTCTGAACAAGCGCCTTGCGTACGGCTCCTGTTACGGTAACCTCATACGTTCCCGAACAGAGACCTTATACGTCCTACACGGACGAGAACAAAAAACTTCGTGAAGAGTGACCTTTACAGCAGTGTTGTAAGAGCCATACTGCACGTACAGCAAACTCGTGCCATTCATTGAATCTGGCGGGAAAGTTTTCGAAAACACAGAGCAGAATTTTGTAATTATTATTAAAGTGTTACATCCAAAGGATTCCATTTACCACCTTCAACATCTTTCAAACGGTAATAAAGTGTCTCTTAAATGGTGTCGTACTGCACTCAAAGCGGATGTTTAAATGCAAGTGTACCGCTTAATAAAACTGAACTGCGACGGTTTCTATGGAAGAACAGTTATCGCAGTACGGGTTGGTCGTCAGTCCGAGGCGAAAGAGGTAACTGTTGGTGTAGGCCGAGTTCAGTCGTAGACGATGATATAATGTCTCCAGCCTACGAGGGAGCTCTCTTGGAAGTTTTGATGTCAAAACATATCTTATTAGAATGTGTGGCCTACTTGGCACCAAGATCCCGTTTTTTTGAAGATATTGAACGCCTAGATCAAGGGCCGGTAACTTTGAAGACCATCTTAGGACCATGGACTAGCCCATCGAAGCAGCGTCAGGCCCTAAAAAGTTTGTTTTCATATTTGGAGGACATTGGCCACATTTCAAAATTGTAAATTCTGTAACACAATCTAAAAAATAGTCCGCCACGCCCGCCAAACCACGCCAGTGTTTTTTTTTTTTTTTGCTTCTTCGTTTTTTTTTCCTCTCTCTTTTTTTCTTTTCTACCCACCTCTCTCTAGGGCCTGTTATCCCTACATCCCCGACCCCTAGCAGAGAAGCATGTAGGTGATCACAAACACCGGCAAAACTCTTTGCTTTTTCAATAAAGAGCCTTCTCTCTTCTCTCTGAACTGCGAATTGAGGAAATTTTCAAAAGTTATGCCAAAGCAAAGTTGCATGATATCAGGACCCTGAAAGAGTCACTCAACGCCTGGTAACAAGCAAGGATTGATCTTTAGTCCAACACCGTAATTGAGAGGTTCTAATCGACAAAAGTTAACCCCCTGGCCGTACCGGTCCCGCTTCAAGTACAAACAGAGCCCGTTGATTGAGATCAAAAACTACCCTTCATAGTTTAGGACTTCCTGCTCTAGAGATTTGAATAACCCCAAAACAAGTCTGCTTTTTCAAAGACACGGAAGCACAAATGAAATTGAATGGGGCCGCGGGTGAGCGCTTAATTCTGCAGTGGGTTGACAACTTGGCACCAGGCACAATGCCTGCGCCAAAACGCCGTCGCTGCCTGTATTCTGGCTGTGCTAGTAAACGACTGGCATAAGCCTGTCGTTTACTAGCACCGCAAATTTTTATCATGATAAAATTTCCTTGGGATTGGGCGACTTGGTTCATATCGATATGAAACTTCAGCTTCATCGAAAAAACACAGGACGTTAGATGAAAACACAACACATTGCTGATTATGAACTGAATGTACTAACAAAAAACGGCACACATATACGTGAAACATTGCTTCAAAAATATATATGTGCAATGTGCAAACATTGCATATGTGCAAACTTTGCAATGTGTCATGTATATATGTGCCCATTTTTGTTAGTAAACTCAGCTGATAGTCGGCATTGTAACCGGGTTTTCGCCTAACGTCCTGTGTTTTTTCGTTCAACCTGGAGTTTCAAGTCGCCATGATGATAAGTTTTGGAAGAGGCTACACTTCCTGGTTGAGCTGTCATATACATATCTTTCAGTTCCCCAATCTAATAAACAAAATGCGGTAGCCGCATGGGCTGCAAAAGGGCGGGGTTAGTGCCAGCTAGGGATTTCAGCATTGCTCGCAACCTCATCTCGAACGCCACAACAACGATCCGTATTTGCCTTATCACATTTACTACGCAAAAACACGGCATGGGACGATAGCTCCATTTATAATTACTCACACACATATACACGCGCAAAAACACAGACATCCAATTCAGGCCTCATGTAATTGAAAAGTGCTCGACACTGAATGGAGATTGAACCCCGCTGCGGAAGATGACGTTGCCGCTGTGCTCTGCTATCAACTCCGTTAAATATGTTTATTATCTCTTCTCGCCCCTCACATGGCAGTGGGGGACGGAGTCTGAGGAACAGGTCATAATGACGACGATGACCATGAATCGTAACACACGTCCTTGTGATCGTCCTCTTAATAGCGATTGCAGGAGTGAAGCTCCCGAAGACTTCCAACCACTCCTGTCCTGTGCCGTATGATGACGTTCTTTCCTCCCGAGTTTTCTTATCTCCATCTGCTATGAGGGCTCTCCGTCGCGTGCATGGTCACACTGTCAAACTCCACATCTTTACCTGTGGTTGGAGCGATGACATTTCTACAGTGTTTGTTACTTTATCCCGTGACGCGGGCTTCATTTCCCTAGGTTCTACTTGCGCAATAACTAACGTAGCAGAAGCATAGCTCATGATATTTTGCTGTCTCTAGCACACTCCTTCTACCCTCGTACTCGGTGTGTTATGCATTTAGTCATTAAGTTGACTCCTGATTTCAGTTTGTCCGCGCACAGTGGTCGTTAACCAACCAGGCGTGGAAAAAACTTCCTTTCCTCGAGTGTACAACACTCGGGAAAGAAACATCTGCTTCCCTGTTTCGAGTAACTCTTGGATACGCATCAATCATTCGGCACCATTGTACATCTAACCTGAATAACTGCATCGATTCGGTTCCAAGCAACCCTGCTGTCACACAGTTTACGATCTGGCCCACTCCTTCGAAGCACAAAGGAAATATAGAAGTCCCAACTTTCTTGATTTTAAACGCACGAAGGAATGCTTCTCAATTGCCATTTTTTCCGCTTTTGCCAATATGCAAACTTATCCTTCGCGTTCCATCATCTTTTGCCCGCACATTATATTTGCACTCGCGTCGACCAAGCAAAAGTCTCTAATATTTGATTTCACAAAAAATTCAAGGAAGCTTGAACTCACGCGCAAGACTTGAATGGTGAAGCTGTTGTAAGTATGAGCACTGCCGGACGCATAGTTAAATTTCAACGACATTCTTAATTTGCGAAGTTGCGGTGCTTGTAAACGCCGTCATATCATCGGAGAGGTCGTCGTCTTCTTCGCGGCGAGTGGTGGATACAAATTCATCCTCGACCTTGTATACTTCCACCATTACTTCGTCTTCGACCCGAGGCAGCGGTGGCTGGATCGGCAAGTCGTCTCAGGAACGATGTCTGCAATTATCCAAAATGGCCTCTAGAGAATGCGGCGGCCTATGACGTGTCTTTCTCGTTCCGAGCAAGTGTTTCCACGATTACGGCGAATGCTGGAAGTTTCTTAAATAGGGGGGGGGGGGGGGGGGGGGGAGGGCTTAGCTAATCTCTCTAACTGTGCATGCGGTCGGGGAGTTTTTTTCAACGCGGGAATTACAGCCAGTAACAACATCGTCTGTGTTAAAAATGTGGATGTTGCCTCCAAGTTTTCTCCCTGGATGTATTTAACATGTCACCTCGGAGCATTATCACAAATACGGGCCATTCTGTGTTTTGGGAGGCTTTGATCACATACATTCCCGCTAAACCCGCACAGTAGCCGTTTTCTCCCGTTCCGTCCGTGTTTATTTTTACTTACCTCACCCTCTCCCTTTTATCGTTCGCTTTCCACAACCGAAACGCAACACGCGCATGAATAGTGCATGAATTAGAAATTGTTCACTTCCTTTGTCGTTATTTGTTCGGTGACATGTGCAAATAAAAAGGGTTACTGTTCTCAAGAACATGCTCTGTCGAGCGCGGCCTTAAAGCAGGGCGCGCACTTACGGGTGCTGTACATCCTACGATTGCCTTCCGGCCTGCCAGTGTGCAGTGGACCTGGGGCTTTGTGAAAGATTCAAGACGACCCCCACAGAATTCGTAACGCGCGGGCTCTTTGATTTACAGTGTCGAACTCGCCGTGGATATACCGTGGGTAGATCGATGATTATTCGTGTCGTAGGAATACAAGCGATAAACGAATTGCGGATTGTTTATCAGGGAGTACTTGCTAAGTCGTGGACTGATAATCGCAGATCGCCCGTCTAGGATGAGACAATGATCTCGGAAGAAATTCCAAAAGGGTGATGGTGTCACTAAAAGGCAGCTCCCGAACCACACAGATCACCATAACTGCTAACCCGGCCGGCGTGAGGCAACCCAATTGCCGGAAGAAAATTCCTACAAGTGCGCAAACAATAGAAGGGTAGACCATAAGATATCTGTGGGCGTGTCTGGGGTTCTGAGGCTCTGAGGCACCGTGAGAGCGGACGAACGTTCCCGAACGAACGATAGTACGGCTGAGGATAAAGATGACGCTTAGTGTCGACATGCGCTGCGCCTGCGTGTTGAAGAAGCGCGGCAAGGTCTGGTGCTTGTTTCGGAGCGCGGGTGCTTGTGTATATGCACCGCCTCCGCGATCAGCAACGGCGTGAGGGAGGAGGAGCCCTGTAGATACGCAAGTAGTTTTAAGATCGATATCAAGGTCTCTTAGGCTCGCCTAGTGACGCAAACGAACGAAATGAGAGAGTGTGCAAACCCGGAACAAATTAATATTTGTCTTTTTTTTTTAATTGTGGGTGTTAAGCGCGCCGAAGCTACACGTGGGCGATGAAGCGCGCCAGGGTGGAGGGCTCCGGAAGAATTCCGACCTCTTGGGGATTCTTAGCGCGCGCTTAAATCTGGACACACAGCACTTTCACATTACGCCTGCAACAGAAGAACAGCCACCTCGGCCATGAATCGAACCCTCGTCCTTGGGCTCACTTGGCAGCTGAAGAGTGGGGTGACATCAGTTCATCTCGCGTTGCTCATTACGTCAGCCCTCTTTTCAGGGTCAAAGAAGGGAATGAAAAAGAAAAAGTGAAAAATACATGTCAGGACAATTTCCTTCAGAAGAAAACAAAACGATACCTTAAGTTTACTGTTGTTTAAAGTAAACATCAATACTCGAATTTTTTTGCATCAAATCTTTACACTATTTATAGTGCCAACTTACTCAGTTTTTCGACATCATATAAAAAAAACCAGTCTAGCCGAAGTATGGGGAAGACTCCAATAAGTTTAAGAATGCTACACAGCAGCTCTCGTCATTCTTGAAATCACCAGAACAAGTAACTCTGCACCCCGGCGACGGTATACCTGCAAACAGTGCGGATCACCTGACAGCCAACAAGTAATTGACCTTGACCACCTGCTATGGAGCTGCCCTGCCTTGAAGGACCACAGAAACCTCGCACATGCGCTCATTCCTCCTCAAGTCAGGCCACAAACGCTGCGGGAGTGGACCCATCCCGAAGGGTCTACAGAATACAGGAAGATGGTCCTCGACTCTCTCCTCGTATATGTTCGAGAAGCCGCCGTACAGGACCACATTTAGTCGGGACAATCACTGCCCCCCCTTCCCCCATCTACCCCTCCGGCGATGACAAAGGTCAAGGAACGAAGTGTAATTAGGAATAATTAATACATATTACAACAACAACAAATAACTGAAACAGTATAGATACTCCTTTCCTCTTGCGAACGATGTATTCGAGTACAACATTTTCCCGTTATTTGTTTAAAAACGCTGCTAGGCTGATATCCTCGCCCCTCGCACTCGTAATTCGTGTAGCAAACTATAAAATAACGAAAATAAATAAGTAATTGATGTCTCCGTATTTATTCGCACAGGCCAACCTCGTCATTACGAACAGCCTAATCGAGGGACCGACTTCGGTTTGTTTGCCACGAACCTGCAAAGTGGTCGGCCGTTGACCTGCAAGCCGAGCGCAAACATTAGAATGCGCAACGGCGAGTCCACGTCGGGGATCCGGTTGGTTCAGTTGCCCTCCCGCGATCTAGTTTCCGTTGTAGCATTGTACGCACCTAACGGGATCCGACTGCGCTGTCTTGCCGTGGGGGTGTAGCTCAGATGGTAGAGCGCTCGCTTAGCATGCGAGAGGTACTGGGATCGATACCCAGCACCTCCATCCCTTTTTTTTCTTTTGTTTTTACTGTTTATCATTTACTTTTTTTTTTGTCTGGAAGGATCTGAACAGCGTCTGCATTCAGTTGTTGCCTACTCTCGGGGCGTGCGAACATTCTAAATTTCGTATGCGGATTGTATACGTTGTTATTCGATACAGAAATTATTTGAGACTGTTATATCACCGCGAAGATGTATGTGACCAGGTCTCGCACCGGCTGGAACAATTTTACTCCGCGGCATGTGTTCACCGCATGGTCAAATTCACAAAAATTAAAAATGTATTACGACCTCCGTATATTGATATCAGACGACTTATATTGCCACTTGAAAAATGTCTTCCCAGCAATTCATTTCTGCGTGGAGGTGAAACCAGCTTTAGAAGGTACAGTGCAAGAGTGATTTTTGTAAGCTGGCTTTCTCGCACTGCGTGTCACACAGTGAAGCACAGTCATCTACGGAAGGAGTAAGGTTACAGCCTCGATATATACTCCTATCCAAAGCCCCCGCCTCTTTCCCGAACAGTGTATACTCCTCGCCACGGACAGCGTCTGTACTTCTGACATCGCGCAGTGGCGCACTTCGTGGCGGCCACCTTAGCAGCGCACTGCAGCCTGCGAGGTGATTGGTTTAGCCGTGGTAAATAAAACGTCATTGTCTCTACCCATCATTCGTGTGTGTTCCTAGACTGTGACGTACAGATCAGGCAACTGTCCGTATGATTTAATATAGCAAATCAGCAATATACCTAAACACCCGCATAGAAATCCAAGAGCGCCAGCTTGGTGGGACTTCCCCCTTGAAATGGTAGAAAAGGGAGGACTCTGATTTTTCGGTGCCCATAAATATCCCCTTTTTGCTGAATATTCAGCTAACTACAAACATTGCATCTTGCATCACTGATGAAAATATTGTATAGTCACAAAAATGTGCGATGGAGAATGAATCTTTCCAGTGAACACTTTCTGGCGGATCTGGAAACCGAAATAATAGCCTTTTCGTAATAATACAACCGTAATCATCGGCCTCAGTGATGCTGACGCACACATACCAGAACTTTGCTGCTTGCTACGGCGCCTTCGAGGAGATCATCATCATCATCATCATCATCATCATAATAATAATAATAATAATAATAATAATAATTAGCCTATCTAAGCCCACTGCAGGGCAAAGGCCTCTCCCATTAATCTCCAATTATCCCGGTCCTGTGCTAACTGCGACCAATTCATCCCCGCAAACTTCTTGATCTCATCTGCCCATCTAACTTTCTGCCGCCCCCTGCAACGCTTGCCTTCTCTAGGGATCTTTCGAGGAGATACATTCCTTCTTCGAGGAATTTATCGAGGAGATAAATTCATGAAATTCATAAATACAGGTACCTAATTCATATTTGCAGATGAATTCATAAATACAGGTACATAATGTCTTCACTACGTCCAGCAAGCGGGGTTGGTCAAGCTGACACAGGCTGGGGAACGCGTAACACTGCACAACCTCTAGTTCATTTCAGAAGCTGCGTACAGGACACCGAATTCTGCACTGTCCTCGACAATCCACCCAAAGCGGCACGTCCAAATCACCGTTACATTCCCGGTTGCCGGGTGAAAAAAGGCTACAATAGGCGTTACGGCCTTGGAAGGGCGTTACAGATCCCTCTCTTGGAAGATGTACCCAAGTCTATAAGGGCCATTTTCACGTGTCCCCATCTTGCCACCGTAGAACGTCACGCCGTGGCAGACTTTCTGAAGCCGGTGGATTGTTGGGAACAATGTAGCATCCGGTCCCCTTCACGCCGCTTGTCATATGAACTACATGTTGCGAAAGATTCTGAAAGTCCCCGAGCATTCGATGGGCCCCTCCATACAGTCCCTGCATCAGCTAACATTAATCAACAAATTTTCCATCCTGGTTTTTCTTTAACATAAACAATCTCACTGGGGAATATTATATTCGGCACAAAAAACTATAAAAATAAAAGGAAAGGTACGCTATTTTTCAAAATGAATGAATATATAATTAATTCCTAAAAAGTACATAAATAAATAAACGAATCAATAAAGAGTCACCAACTGTCGACAATTCTGCAATCGTGCCCTGTAATTGTGCACTGCAGAACAATAATTGTCATTAAATAGTTCACAATCCGCCTGTTTGAACCGCACTTAGCGAATAAAAAAAGCCCTGAACACCACTCTCTATCAAACGTGGTGAAGCACTACAAGCAAAGTTTATTGATTAGAAATATATTTTCTGGTTACATTCATTTGGCTGCCGCTGTGAGCTTATCGTTAGCAGCGGACGGGATTGAAAGTTTAACTCTTTCCTTAGAATAATGAGTCTAAACAAAATACATAAATCATAATAGGGAGGTCGTCTCGGCCGAAACAATTTCACCCTCACCACAAAAGCATGCGGCCACACTCGTGCGGCATTCGACTGAAACGTGTCATTGGAAATAGGTAGGGACCTTCGTACTGCTGAGGATTTTAATGGTCTGAAGAATTGCCTAATTAACAACGTAAAAATTGAATAAAAGGGCCTTATCGTTGTAGCCCACTTACTTCTACCATCAGAGTACGACAAAATAAATCGTCCGCCGAAACCCTGCCGGCTCCCCCAAATAACTCATACGCGCTTTCGCGATCTACGTGCAAGGTGAAAGCGAACACTCGAACGTGAAAGAGAAAACCTTTGCAGAAACCGGTTGAAATCGACCACGCCTCGGGTACCCTTGCGTAGTATTCCGCTTTCGGACGCCGCAACCTGACTCCACACTTGCAGGGGTTCCACTGCCAGCTTCACTGTTCCCTTCTCTTTTTTTTTTTTTTTTTTTTGAAGGGGGGGGGGGGGGGCTGCTGATATATTGTTGTCTTCTCGCCCGCGATACCAACTTCCTTTTATCAGTGCAATATTTCACAAAAAGAGAAAAGCACACGAAAACGTACACAAAGTCGGAAAGTCTTAGCTTAGGAGAACTTGTTACGTGTAACGTTCGCGAACTACTGCCAACAACCTTCAGGGTAGGGCAGAGCTCTTTACGCGCTCGCCAGTTGTTCGGACTTAGCTGTATATCAAAAAGTACGTTTTAAATTTTTTGGGCACGCGTTACACCGTTTGTACTTGTTTAGGTTTTTGTTCTTCGGTTAAAAATTTCGAGTGTGTTGTTTTCACCATCTTCGAATGGGGGGAGGGTATGAGGTAAACAGCTCTGACTTTGCTGGCTGACTCCACATTCCTTTAACGCTATTATCTATGAGAAAATGGTGCTTCTAATATGCCGAAAAATAGATTGCGTTACACCAAAATAAATGGCAATAACTTCATTGCCACCTATTTCCAACTTTGCAAACTCCGCACATCTCTTTCCGAATGCAACAAAAACAGCACTCCTGGCCCGAATCATGTGACCTACCCTCTCTTAGCCAACTTCGATGATGACTCAATGGAACATCTTCTGCAGCATATTAATGCCCACTGGAAATCTTTAAAAATTCCCCCAGAATGAAAAATAGCAGAGATCCGCTTTATTCCGAAGCCTAACAAGTCCCCCACCTAGACAACCTTCGTTCTATTTCTTTAACATCTTATGTCGGTAAATGTTGGAACGCATGTCATTCATACATCAACAACCCTACCTAGAAGCCAAATAGCTCATCCCAAATACTATGCACGGTTTCAGAAAATATTTGTGCACGCAAGACATCCCACTTCGCAGAAACAAAGAAATTCTCATACGAGCCTCCCGAAATTCATTTCGTGCCATTCTTGCTTTGGACCTAAAGGTAGCCTTTGATAACTTCTCTCCATGCGCCATCCTCTCCCGCCTCAACAAAACAGCATGAGGCTTCTATACGTACTCCTACACTGCCGATTTTCTCATCCACAGAATGGCTATCCTAAAAGCAGTCGATGTGAACTCTTATCTCATCACCCTAGGAGATCGAGGCACTTCTAAAGGTTCTTTGGTTGATTTTGCTGTTGATTATCGCTCTCGCAGATCTCCCTGCATCGTCAGCTAAAAGCCATTCCCCGTGTTCATCACGCCCTGTATGCGGTTGACATTATCATTTGAACTGACACGGCTGATTCAGGTGACATTCAGGTAGGTATCCTTGAAAGAGCCACTGACATGTAGAAAAAAACACTTCATCAATTGGTCTTCGCTGTTCTCCTAAAAAATCTCACCTCATCATTGTACAGAAAAGTTCCCATACATCCAATAAAGAATCAATTCAAATTATCCTCGATGGTCAGCTTATATGTCCCAGACGTTCCCTCAAGATAGTTGGTGTTACTATTCAGGCCAACACACGGAACAACCACACAGTATCTAAGCTCACCACAGTATTTACACAAGTCACCCATATTCTTCGCCGCATCCTCGATCGACATCGCGGCTTGAAGGCGGCTTCTCTGTCTTATCCGGGCCTTTCTCATATCACAGGGCATCTACATCGCCCCTACCTAACTCTCAGCAAAAGTGACACGAAAGCCATTGATAGTCTCATCCGCAAAGCTATAAAAAAGCTCTTAATCTCTCTATGTTCGCCGCGACAACTCAACTGCTCCAACTAGGCACTTACAAATTGACCTCGGAACTCGTCGAAGGGCATCTTTCCAGTCAATGTCTCCCTCAAACACTAGCATGACTGGCCTTTTTAGAAAATTAAGATATCAGATTACGAAAAGAAAATCTCTTCCGCATTACTGGCATCAATTCAATCGTATTCGCTTCTTCCCAAAAGACATGCATCCTACTTTCGACTCCGTTCATCGCCACGCTCGTAGCCAAGCCCAAGAACGAATCTACGAAACCAATCCTAATGTTTTATACACTGATGCCAGCCCTTACTCCAATCTATCCCATCATTAAGCCATGCTAACAATCAACTACAAGATTCTCACCTACACCTCACTCAAGACCACATCTATCTGGTCCGTGGAAGAGTTTTCTGTGGCTCTCGCCATCACTCAAACTCGCGCAACTATTATTGACGGATTGCCAAGCAGTTTCTCGTGGCCTCTACTGCATGGAAGCTACTCACTCAACACGCTCCCGACCTGATTATCGACATTGTGTGGACCCCTGGACGCTCCTCACTGACAGGAAATGACTCGGTTCATAACTAAGCCAGCCAACTTTCCTCTCAGGCCTCTGAGGAAACACAAAGTCTCATTCCCCTGCTGACATTTCAAGGTGTCATCCAAAATTAATGCATCCCCTCACCCGCAGCTTACTAAAGAAGAAAAAGTATTACCTCGGAGACTTCGAACAAAGACCTTCACTAACCCAACTTGGCTACATAAGATGTAATGTACCACATGTAAATTTGGCCCTAACCCGTGTAACATCCTTTATATCATATTGAGGTGCGCACATAACTACGCCTTCTCCCATTTATCCACTAACTAGCCCTTCTCTTCGTGAGCTGAAGGAGCCAAGGACGCCTTATCATCTGCAAGGACGGTGTCAACGCGGTGCGATTTCCAACGCATACAGAAACAGATCGTTCGCGAGCACTTTAGGCATGTGTGGCGACCAGTACATCAACCAGTCGTGACGAAAGGCCCCTTCACCTTACAATTCCAGCGGACCCCGTCGCACGTCGGTGTAGCGGGAAAATAACATGCTGAAAGCTTAGCCAAGGGCACCTTATCATCTACAAGGATGGCGCAAACGCAGTTCGATTTCCAGCGTATAGAGAAACAGATCGTTCGCGAGCACTAGGCAGCTGTGGCTACCAGTGCATCAACCAATCGTCACAAAAAGCCTAAAGCGAGCCGAAGCCTGCCAGCTTCACTGTGTAAAAACAGACGCAGCCCGTACACCAGCTTGGCTACATAAAATCAACATTGTTTCATCCCCTTTGTGCCCGTCGTGCAGTGTGACTCGTGACATTGATCACTTCATTATGAACTGCTCCAAAACCAACCCTGAGCGGGCGAACTTTTTCTTGATCTCCAGAAGTTAGGAGTGCCTCATGCTACATCGGAGGACGTTATTTTTCCTAGGGACCACTGGATTGTGCTTAGATAGCAGTCTCATCTCCTACTCGGATTCTTGCAGTCCCCAGGACTAAGTGAGGTGTGGTGACTTTTAGAGTCTCTGATATTGTATTGGGGACGATTAGGCGGAGCAATTGCCAGCAGATGTGCAAGGCTAAGTCCGCTTCATTCAGCAATACTTATTATTACTACTACTACTACTGAAGGAGAACCTGATGACCAGGGCCGGCTTGGATTGCACCCGATGCACCCCGAGTCACCAACGTAACCGAGCGACGCAGAGAGAGAGAGAGAGAGGGAGAGAGAGGGAGAGAGAGAGAGAGAGAGAGAGAGAGAGAGAGAGAGAGAGAGAGAGAGAGAGAGAGAGAGAAATCCACTTTATTGCAAATGGTATTTAGGCGGTGGCGGTGACCGGTAGTTGCAGTTTGCCGGTGACCAAGGCACCCCGTTCTGTCAGACTTTTCGATATCTGCGGCTCTGAGCTATAGCGCGCGCCTCCCGTTGCTGGGTCGTACAGATTAGTAAGAAAGGATCTTTCTTACATGCGCTTATGGTATGAATGACGGTGTCCTTCAAACCACATGGGGAGCAGTTGGGGGTTTGATACAGGGTGGGTACTATGTAAAGGCTGTTGCCCAAAGTGTGTCATGTGCAACTCCAATTGGCGATGTTTATTCAGTGTGTGAATGATAAGTCCGGAGAACTCACTTTTTACGGCCTATTGCACATTCTTGTGGGGATGGATGGATTCGAGTCAACCGTTAGCCGTTGGGTCTGCGCCAGCTTCCACAGGGGGCGACCTTTCTCGTAATTCTGCTATAGCCCAACGCGTGTGGGCAGCGTTTGTCACCCAGAATGGCTAGAGGGTAGGGACCCGCTGTATGCGTTGCTAGGTTAAAAAGCTGAGAGAAATTGTGTGTATGGGTCGAAAACCAGTATGTTTAGATAGAGCGCGTAAAGATCGTGAGGTATGTCGATGCTGTCGAAATGCATACATTCTTCAGCGATGTTACTATTCACAAGGGTGACTCTGTAAATGTTATCAAGACGCTGAAATGTTTGATATCCAAAGAGTTCGACATTAAAGCTTGGTTATTGAACAGCAATTACTAAACGGGTCTCTAATGTGTTCGATTGGTGCATTTGTAGGTTTTGTCGTTTTCTGGTGTAGCCCCTACAGTTCCACTGCCAGATTTCTAAGCATTTCATTGGAATTGGTCATTGGAAAAGAAGAACGATGGGGTTAAGGTATTGGAATGGGCATAAAGGTTGGCCAGCAGGTTTTGTATGCAATTGGGCATTTCGGCTCTAAGTTCCTCAATGGAAGCTCGAGTTGTCTTTTGCATATGTAAGAGAATTTGATGAAGCTTAATAAATCCCTGCTTCTGCTCGGGAAGAGCTTGTTTGTATGCGTCTTGTACAGCGGATATGCGGCCGTCCACATGTAGGGAGGATAGAGGAACAGTTTCGTTAAAGACTGCTTTCCTTTTTGGGAGGTGACGGAAGGGACACAGACGCTAACTCGCACACACAGAAAACAAAGCCTGTATTATCGCTTCTATGTGTATATAACTTGGTCACAGTTGCTAATGATGACGACAGAACTAGGCCATTTTAACACTGTACGCCACCTGTGTCGGGAACATGAACTAGATTACACATCACAACATCGTGTCATTCCATCTCTGCGGCGATAGTTTGGCTGCCTGCTGCCTTACTCGACAGCTATCTTTTCATTTATTTTTAGCTTTTTGAGTACACTATTACACTCCAAGTCATTTCGTTCTTTTTTTAATTTTTTCGTTGCTTTTGTATCAGTTGAACCCAAAGCCTACGTTTTTCAGGCCAATTCATGGCCAATCCCCTGCGTGGCTAAGCGCCGTGATCCGAGGTTACTAACCAACCAACCAACCAATCAGCTCCTAGCACGAGAGCCATTCAGTACCAGGTTACTGAGACCAAGGCCTTGCGTGGTCTCGCTAAACCTGTGCAGCAACCCTGTCTTCATGTTGCAGACCTTCGTCATTACACACCTCAGTTGGGCTGCTTGAAGCCTGCCGCCGCCACTGGCAAAGCCTGACTAACCGTCAAGACGTCCTCTTCAGCGTCTGTCCCACCGCTCTACCATCGCGGCTGGGAATGCAGCTGACGGCGGCCAAGCCACCAGAGAAGGCACCCACGATCTCCGCCCCACGTCTGACCGGAAACGTCGCCATTACTTCGGAGACCGAACCCCGCACCTGCGCAACACGAAACCGACCAAAGCCTACCGAGGGCCCCCCGCCTCCGACCCGACCCACTGCTTCTCCAGATGCTCGTGTCCCGGACCATTCCGTGCCCACTGAAGACGACAAGGGACACCTTCGATACTTCACCCTAACCCCATGCCCAATCTACGCCAGCACAGTCAATGGCAGTGACCCTTACACAACGTACCGAGCAATCGTTAATCGAACAGACCAAGTGAGTATACCACGCTGATCACCCGTGCTAAGGCTACACACTAAACTATGCATCGCCTAAAGATCAAAGTAGGAATTCCCACCGTCTTAAGTCAGAGTCAGAGCTCTTCCAATACAGCCTGAAAAAAAATCCCGCCAATCCACCCCGTGAATCTGGTTGGAAAGCAAAGCTGTAAACGGCACCCATAACGATTACCCGTGCGACGTCACCTAAATTCACTCACATCGCTCTACAAATAGTAAAACCAGAGAGAAGTGAAGTGGTTGACGTAACCCTCGAGAGGAAAAAAGCTTCAAATAATCGAAAGGTACCGGATTCCTTTAGGTCTCGCTTCTTGGTAGCAACTCGCCTGATCTTGTGTGTGATTTTATTAATGCTGTTTTTGAGGCGCTGCAAGGAGACGTCACTCTTGGTGTTAGCCCCGAGATGTAGGCCCAGGATCTTGATGCTGGGGCTTAGAGTGATGGCCGTATTCTTTGGTTTGGCGTGAGGGCGGACGACAAGGAGCTGTTATTTTTTACGTGAACACTGGAGGCCACAGGCTTTAGCACATTGGTGTAGAAGTGAGATGGCATGCATTGGTGTGAGCTTCCTTTAATTTTTGTAACTCTTAGCACATGAGCAAGGTGCGCACAGGGCCGCTAGACGAGCGTGAGTGGTCACGTGACGCTTTCAAGTGGCATTCAGCGAAAACGCAGAGGGTAAACCCGTATATGTGCTTGGTGAGTACACCACCTGTCTTCCCCGTCTTCGCGTGGGCTCGTAGCTAAATCGTTAAGACAACGGGCTCTCGCTTTGTTAGTCTGTTAGTTCCAGGTTCGATTCCCAGCGGTGCCAGTAAATTCTTTTATTTGTTCGCTGGAGTTTTCTGGTGACACCAACGGTCGCGAAAGGACCCTTGGGGGGTAGAGGTAAAAAGCTTTGCTTTAAAAGGATTGTGTGTATCCACTCCTAGTTAACACCCTAAAACGCATGTGCTGGTGTGATTACATCGTCCGTGTAAAGCTTCTCTTCTGTCGGGTGAATAGTCGCCCCGATGTGAGCGCCCTGAGGCTTGTGCTTAATACCGCGTATACAGGCTTTTTGTAGAGCGCTACAACGTCAACCGTAGGCAGACGCCGTTGGGGCAGCACACCGTGCCTAAGATTACACCGGGAGCTAAACGGCGGAGGAGCCACGTCAATGTAGGGATTCCCACGTTTTAGAAAATGAGGAAAACCATAGGCGCGCCACCTCTTTCCTTAGCCTTCTCTACAAACTTGATTAGCCGTTCCACTGGGACCACGCTGAAGCAGTGGCCAATAAGTACAGACCTCCTCGCACTACCACAGCCTTAGTGGGTGCAATGGCTCTGACATCTTGTGCTACCTGAAATTACATCTCTAAGTGGTGTGGGTGGTGATAGTGGTGTAGATTTCTCAGGTGGTTCTAGCCTTGCCTGATGTGCCGGCAGTAGCTCCACTGAAGTGGCACCCGATGGATCAAAGATATGCGTAATTCACCATGAATCCACGAATTCTGTGTCCCAAAGGAAGCTGAAAATAAGGCGTGATATCTCTGAATGCGTACATGCCTAACTATTTTTCGTGCAACAGTAACCTTTGTAAATCAAGAACACTGTAGTGTAATCAAAGGACAGGGCCTCGCTCTTCTGCGTATCTTGAATTGACTACGTCGAAAAAGACTTTTTTCGCATTTCGGCTCCATAAAAGCGGCCACCGCGGATGCGTTTCAACGTAGTCATCGTGCATCCGGGCCCAACGTTTTAGCCAGTGAGCCTCAGCGGCACATAAAGTCTGTAGTTAACGATAAATGTGGCCCAATAAAGGCTAGCGGAAACATTAAAGGCTGCTGTTTGGCCTGATTTTTGAGGAGACTATAAAAATCTTAGATAGGTTTCTACAGCTGGTGCGAACCATACAAAGAATAAATATGACATAGAATTAATACACGTTCGTGGGTATTGTGACGGCCCTTCTAGGTACTTTTGGCGGTTGATCTCGCATCACAGTTCTGCCACTTTCAATGGGGCTCGTTGCTGTTAATTGGGAGATTTGAGGAGCCCTTTAAAGGTATTGGAAATTTATACCGGCGCGCTTTGCGGAGGGAGGCGGCCTTTGTATGAGAGCTCAACGGCATTAGTTACTTTTCTCGTAAGTCAGTTATAAGCTATTCTATATTCAACATGCGGATGGTTGTGTGCATGCAGGTCAGGCAATGTGGCAACCAGATCGGTTGCAAGTTCTGGGAGGACATTTTGGACGAGATTGGTGTGGACTGCTGCATCACCTACTGTGGAGACACTGACTTACAGTTGGAACGCCTCAATGTCTACTACAATGCGTCCTCTGGCAGCCCATATATATCGCAGTCTATTTTAAGGGTCCTGGAACCCATCACGTGGACCTATCTGCGATCCGAGAGCGCCGATCAGATCTGCTCAGTGCCTAAAGCGATGCGCAAGAAGGCCGAGGGGTGTGATTGGGAGCAGGGCTTCCAGTAGAGCCGCTCTTTCGTTGGACAACAGGCTCGGGCGCTCCACTCATCTTAAATCCGCGAGCAAAACATAAACACTATAAAACTACTCGCACAATGCAAACGCAGACTTTCGTCGCCGTCGTAGTTCGGCGACGAAATTAATCAGCCTTTACACGCTCTAGTTATATTGATGACAACATAGTGGATAAATCTGCCTCCATGTGTTATTTATTATAAAATGAATAAAGCTGTTTTGGTGTTCATTGCTGACCAGTGTAAATTTGATGGGTTTTTTTCGTGGCATCGTATTAGTCGCCATATATTTCTGCTACCGGAAAAGCAAGGTCTTCATGCAGGCCTTCGGCACGGCTAATGTCCAAGCTCGTCATCTGGAAGGAAAATGGAGTGATTGCAGTAGTAATAACGAAGGTACCTCTGTCAATAAAACGAATGACGTGCGCCCATGCGTGTTCGAGGTCTAAAGCCACTACATCGCGTCCTTCGCAGGCATGCATGACCTCAAGCATATATCTTCAAGTCCGGAAGTTCTACGGTCCAATGTGCTGGCGGAAAAGGGTAGACTTCTAAAGGCGAAAAATGGCGCAGCTCACACTAGTGGAGCAAGGCTAGAGAAACAGCGCAGCTGGCGGCCCCTCTCTCTTCGTCGCAGATCCGTCTGTTGCATTTCACGTGGAGTTTCGAACTTGACGCTAAAAGGTCTGCATGAGTGGCAGGTCCAGATTATTTTGTCGGAAGGCCCGTCGTCCACCTTCAGGAACAGCCTCCAGGCACAGCACCGGTACCGCAACAACGGCCAAGCACTTTCGCTGCGGATTAACCTGAACAAGGCTACAGCCGCCGCTCATTAGCACTCCAAGAAGTTGCACAGAGCTCAATGACACGCGCACTGCTCCTCTTTCAACGAAAGAACGGCCCAACTGTCCAGTCCAAAATGTGGAGGACGTTTCAATCCATGCAAGCAAAGCGGAGAATGCCCGCAGCTGCTCAGAACCTTGCCCTGCACCTCAACGCTGACGAGGCCACTCTCGCTAACGTCGCAACAAACGTTTTCTTCCCATAGCCATTAGATACATGTTGTGAGGATCCTGGCGCCCGAGCTATTGCGCGATCGTTAGGTTTGTGCGTTTGCGCGGCGCTTTTGCCCTCTCTCCCCGAAATGCCGGCTCGTCTCGGCGCCACTGTGTACAGCCGAGCCGACTTCTCAAACGCCTCCCTGATGCGAACGCTGTAGCGACCGTTGCGGCGATAAAAAAAATGTCACACAGCGGGCGCTCCACCCGGGTAGCGGGGCTAACCTTACCTCATTGGCCCCTTTGAACGATTCCCTAACTCCCCTCTCGCCGGCACGTGAACGCGCGCACTGCGCGGGAGTACGTTCGGGGAGACGCTACCAGGACTCCGAAGGTTAGTGGTGCTTTCTCTACCATGCGGCCGCAACCCTGTTGCGCCGGCAAAAGCCCGCCAGCCCCTCTGTCTGCTGGCTCATGCCTTAGGTTGTTCCTGTTGCTCCGACCCAACGCCTACTTGTAGGCCATACGTAACACTTGACGATCACGCCATGCGGTACGCGCCTGTGAGCGAACGAGCCGCGCCTCCTTTGCGGCTGCGAGCCGATCTGGCCAGAACGGCGGTGCCGGATCTGCCCTGACCGAATAGCACACTGGCTCTGCGCAAAGACGACGTGCACACTTGCGCGGTGCACCCCATCTCCCCTTCCACCAAAAGGGTACTACGTCCCTGTACTGTAAATCATATTACTGGGAGGTTGGCGTAAAATAAACGTCTTCATTCGGTACCCTGGGCATATTCCTTTGCCCCCCCCTACTCCACCTGCCCAATAGAGGCGGTGTTGAGTTGGCGCAACGGCGTTTCAGGGTCGTGAGCGTGCTCAACTAGCTCGAAACCACGGTAGTTCCTCGCATTGTGCATGAGTGCGGGCCTTGTGCAATGCTCACAAAGAAAACTGGCAGAAGTTTGAAATCCTGCATCGTGAAGCTCTGCGCGTCGTTACGGGATTAGCAAAATTTAGAGCCAGGGGCTTTTTATACGCCCAGGCGCAACCTAATAGACTTGGTGGCAATGCTGAAGACCGATAGATTGGACAATTTCAGCATCTGGACGACACCAATGCAGGCAGGAGACTTCTCAAAGCTGGTTTCGAGCTTCCAGGAAGACACCCACATGGCCTGCCGGTTCCTCCTTGGGAGAACATTCTTGTGATAACGAACAAGCCACTATCAAAAAAATGTCGGTCAAGACAACCCAAGTAGAAGGAAAAGGAAGGCTAAAGATCACCTCCTAGAACTAGCTATGGGAGGCAGTGATGCCCCAGCGAGTCGTACCCTGCATGTCAACACAGACGCCGCAGTTGAACATGCATCCACGTCTCCCTCTGCTGCACAGTTTCGAAGATCAAAGCGCAAATGCACATTGGCGCTTTGATGCGTGGCCGAGAATCCGAGCTACGGGCCGCCCTGCTTGGCTTGACTGAACATGCAGGCAAACATTAAATCATCCTCCGCCCTCCCGAACGTATAACTTACACAGCCTCAACGGACGCAATTCGAGCACTTTGTTCACGGGAAACTACCAGCCGCACTGTCCGCAGGATCAAGAATTTCATTGCTGAATGCCAATAGAGTGGCCTGCAATACCAAATCCGATGGGTCGCTGAATATGAAGGGATTGAAGGCAATGAAGAGGCCATCCAAATCGCCCGCGAGCAACTTCGTATTCACCCCGAGAAAGACTGTTCAGAATTCGCTGATTTAGATACAGAGGCCGACATCGACACATAGATGGTGCTGCTTTGGCAAAGGCCGAGTGAAAGGCCGTTCTTCAAATCAAAGTTCCGGAAGACCCCAACCCGTTGCCCCCGTATTCAGCGGTTGGACAACATTGCGGCTAAGGCGTACGAGAACGGGTACGGCTCTACGCCTAGTACAGCTCACTACTTCTACGGTCGTGGAAACCCGTACAACTGCCACAAATGTGGTTACAGAAACCCTGTGCAGTGTGCGACACCTTCTGGGGAATTGTAAGGCAGTCAGTCTTCCTAGAGAACGCTGCCTAAAGACACCTGGCCCGTTACGACTGGCAGACTACGAACTTTGGGTTAATCCACTTGGAACCCCACCTCACAGGAAGCACCTGCCGGGCACTCATAATTTTCGTCAGAGAAGCCGGCATTGAGGACTGCTTCTAGGTGCCTTTGTTTCCCTGTTATCCCCACTCCTTACTTCCTATCCCATTTCCGACTCTCAACCGAGGCCTCCGGTGCTGTCAAGGGGACTTCGCTCCCTCTTTTCTTTTTCTTTTAATAAATGTGTGCTCATTCCTTTATTCCCAAAGTTGACCTCGTTTGAAAGCGCTAGAACCCACGGCCACCGGCTTTTAGAACTCGGCGTCTGCAGCGTGAACTCGGCGGATGTGCTCCGCACATCAGGCGCGAAATCACGCGAACTGGCGACGCAAAAAGCCCACGAGAGATCACACCACCAACGCTGTTCATTGTGTTCTCGAAGGTCGAGCTGGCCTATGCCGGGCGCTCCTCACGCGGAGCACACTGACGTGTGCTCGGTATTTTTTCTATTGATTGATTGATTGATTGATTGATTGATTGACTGATTGATTGATTGATTGATCGATCGATCGATGGATTGATTGATTGATTGATTGATTGATCGATCGATCGATCGATCGATCGATCGATTGATTGATTGATTGATTGATTGATTGATTGATCGATTGATTGATTGATCGATTGATCGATCGATTGATTGATTGATTGATTGATTGATTGATTGAATGTTTAATTGATTGATTGATTGATTGATTGATTGATTGATTGATTGATTGATTGACTTTGAAAGGAAGGGCAGCACAGATGTTTCGTAAATATAAGTGAGAATGTCACCATGCATACTCAACACCTACAGGCAGGAAATCTTGCATGACTTCCCTGTTAACAAATGGGGGGAAACATTTTAATAGACTTAAACAGCGAATGAGGCCCTCATCTCTTTCGAATCACACACCCTCCCATAGTAATCACGCGCTATATGACAAGTTGTGTTGTCTCGCTATAGCTACTTAGGGATCTGCCAAATTATAACCCAGGGCATTTCCCAGATTGCGTACTGCTGCCCTTCTGTAGCCGACTACAAGCCATTTGGTAAACGAACCCCGACACTACTACCTATACTGTTTGACAAAGCCGGTCATGTTTTTTTTTATTTCTTTTGGTTTGTTTGTTACACAAGGGCCCAGCAGCATTACATCGGGTGTGTGTGTGGGGGGGGGGGGGGGGCAAACGCATGGAAAAGGCACAACGTTCAGGAGGAACAGTTTTGCATAAGATGTAGCCCCATATCCTAGTTGTCCCGTAATTTGGCGTTTTTAACCCCCAGATTTCGGGTTTTTTAAACCAATGCTACCCGCATTTCTGACGTACTTCCACAGCATTGCATATGAGATTCGAAAGGTTGCAGGGGAGATGATGTGCAATTTGGCTTCTCGGAACCAAGTAATTTGGGTATAATATGAAATAAAATGGCGTCAGCTGCGTGAAACACCGGAAGAGGATTGTTCGGTGCTCAAAGGAACTCTTTATTAAATTTCGATTTCTTCAGAGGTGGATAGTGTACCCATCAGGCCAAAAGAAATAATTTCTCACCGACAAAATTTATACATTATTCACGTATGCTTCCACTGCTGCATGCGTGTCTTGCCCTGTTCGATGCAGCGCACTTTATTGTCCACATGAATACCAGGACATTGGGCAAATGTTCTACAACTACCGCATCATAAAAGCAGAACGATCATGCATCAGCCAGCCTTGTATTTCTGCGTTAAAAACGAGGGTAACATACTCGGATGCCACGTTGTCGTGCATACATCGCTTGTCGAAAGCATGCATGCGGTAGGTACCTTGTCCGCTGTTGGGAACTCGTTTAGGGGCGAAGCACCTCAGGGGCTCGGGTTGTCGGCGTCTCCTGTCGTCTTCTGCTGTAGTCACGGTACTAAAACACCTGAACACTCGCTTTCCAACGCCTCGCGCTAGAACGTAACGCGTACTAAAAGAAAAGTGTACGATAGATGAAATCGGTTTAAAATAAATTAATATGATTTAAAGATTTGTGCAACGCTCTCTGACCGCTTCAGCAATCGTCAAGCCCAAGCAGAAGCTGCTTGTAGATGGGTTGTTATAATAATAATAATAATAATAATAATAATAATAATCAATCAATCAATCAATCAACCTTTATTTTTGGTGCCCAGGAACAACCCTAGGGTCTTGGTACTGGTACACCATATACAAGCATTCATAAAAACAAACTAAAATCAAGACAACACAACACAGAAAACCATATATATGAAAGAAACAATAAGGTAAAAATAGTTACAGAGATCCCAGAATGCAAAACAGCAAAAAAAAACGGAAGCCTAGTGTTAGAAGCCATGACACCCGGCCAGCAAAAACGTTGAAGGCACGTGAAAAATTGAAAATACACAAGCAAATACTCAATGAACATGACGGAGATAGATTATACACATAAAACAAAGGTTTTGTAACAAAATGTTAGGAAGTTTCAAAATGGAAAAACGAAGTTCAGCATTACAAGCACTGACACTTAAACCGACAGAAATTCAAGCAACACAAAATCAGGAAAAGTGAAAAACAAACAAGCAAGATGATGATTTGCATAAAATAAATATGGAACAGAAATACGGCACATAGATGACATAAAGGCACTTAAGCTACAACAGTTTTCAATTCATAAGAGAACAAAGACAAAGAGCTCTGGAATATATCAAGACGATCGGAATATTCATTATATGCACATTGTATTCTGCAGATGGACGAGCGTCGTCTACTTAAAGCATCTGTTCTGAAAGTTCGAAATCTTCGGAAAAGTTTGTTCGGCAAGTTGACATTGATAAGTGCAACCAAGTCATCACACAAAATATCACCATGAAGAAGTTTATAAAGAAAGATAATGTCAGCTCTCATTCGTCGACACCAAAGGGAAGGAATACTTTTGAGACAAGACATGCTGCCGTTTGCGTCTTCTTGTACATGACGGAAACGGTGCCTAAAGATAGAAAGGAACTTATTTTGAACCCTTTCGATGCGGTCACTATTGGACTTGCAAGTTCCATTCCAGACAACAGACCCGTATTCAAGAAGAGGTAAGCAGAGAGCCGAATACAACTTTAAGAAAGGAAGCGGACCTTTAAACTCTCTAGAATACCTGCAAACAGCACCCAGACAACGAAGAGACCGACGGGTAATTTGTGCAATGTGGGAAGAGAAAGTCAGAGGAGAATCAAAAAGTACTCCCAAGTCCCGAATTTCGGTCACCCTCGGCAGCGTGGTGCCTGCAATTTCATAAGGGTATTGCAGCTGTTGAGTTTTTCTACTTCAGGAGACAACTTTAGTTTTTGAAGGGTTCAAAATAAGGTCGTTTTTAGTGCACCAACGATGGAATGACACAATATCAACCTGAAGAGAATTACAGTCCTGAACACTACGCACTTCTCTAAAGATTTTTATATCATCAGCGTACAACAAAAAAGAAGAATTTTGAATGGCAGAAGCAACATCGTTAATGAAAATGGAAAAAAGAAGGGGACCCAGAACGGAGCCTTGGGGTACACCACTGGTTGCTTTGTACCTAAATGATGTTTGACCGTTAACACTTACATAGCAATATCGCTCCTTGAGATAACAACGCATAAGACCCACCAAAGAAGCGTGTACATCTAACAGAGTGAGCTTTGCAAGCAATAACGAGTGGTTGACAACATCAAAGGCTTTGCTCATGTCACAGTAGACCACATCCAGTTGGCTTCTACCAACGATTGCTGGGACAGCCTGCTCCATGAAGCATACAAGGTTCGTGGAAGTTGAACGACCACGCATAAATCCATGTTGATTAGGAATGAGGACATGTTTAAATGAGAAAGACAAGACCGTATGAAGAGATAACTCGAAAATTTTAGAGGCAGAACAAAGCAGCGAGACAGGCCTATAGTTTATTGCATCAGTTTTTAGGCCTGACTTGAAAACAGGGAATACGCGAGAGATTTTCCATGAGCGAGGAAACGTTCCCGACCGGAGGCAGTTATTAAATATTGAAGTGAACACAGGAACGAATATATTTGCATATGTTTTTAGGATTGCAGCAGGAATACCATCTGGCCCACAAGAAAGCGAGGGCTTGAGCCGCTTGATGCTGGTCCGAATGATGTTCTCGTCCAGTTGTAAACAACCGGAGTTCTCGCCCTGGTGGCAAGGGGCACTGCTGTTGTCACTACCACCGCTAATCCCAAAAAAAGAAGAAAATTGACGAGCAAAGCAGTCGGCCACCTTGACAACCTCATCGCCGTTGGAGTCTAGAAGACGAATAGAATCTTTAGTTGTACTAGATCTAGAATGAATGTATTTCCAGAAGGCTCCCGGTTGGTGAGTTGCTTTAGTTTCTACCGACGCCAGGTACGAAGTATGATCACGTTTGTGCAATATTTTACATAGGGCACGTAGGCGCCGGAATTCCTGAGCAAACTGGTTGGCACCAGAGCGCTTCATTTTTCTGTGCGCACGTTCCTTGAGTTTCAGGGCATCCCGCAATTCAGAAGAAAACCAGTGTGGAAACTTGAACCTCCTCGGTAAATATTGCGGGATGTATTCCTTCATACCCGAAAGCACAATCTCTGTGAAACGGTCGACTTGTTCATTGACATCAGTGTGGTCAATGACGGTCGACCAAGGGGCAGCGGAAAAATAGCCATACAGCCCAGCATAATCTCCCCTGGCGAAAGCGTAATGAGGTTGCGTGTTGTTGGAATTTACGGAACGGTGGAGCAATGAAGGGAGGCAACAGGAAATAGAAAGAGGAGGATGAAATCTGTCCGGTATTACTAAAGAACAATCAGAGTGCAACACACTAACGCCATCAAAGTTCGAAAAGCACAGGTCCAGAATATTTCCACTGCAATTTTTTATGCGATTACACTGTGCCATAGAAGTGAAAGCCAAAAAATCTAGCAACCTATTACCCTTCTGTTCAATGTGGTGGTTGTAGTGGAATAATAATAATAATAATAATAATAATATAATAACAAGAAGAAGAAGAAGGAGAACGTTATTTTCACAGCAAGCTAGTTTACTATAGGAGGACAAGGCGAAGCAGAAGGTAACCCCGCGCGTGCGTACAAGATTTCGATTGATGCACGCGCCTTCTATCACTGAAACACGCAATCCGAAATTGTCGAAGATAAGATAGTGCGACGATATGCAATCCTCTTGATTCTTTGCATGACACTTTCCGGAACTCGATAGAACAGCGAAGTTACATTTTAGGGGCGAAGCCCCTTAGGGGCTGGGGCTTATGGCGTCTCCTGTCGCCGTCAAAATCGTCGTCACATGTAGTCACGGTGCTAAACCATCGGGACACTCGTTTACGCCTCGCGCTAGAATGTGACGCGTACTATAAAAACACCCGGACACTCGTTTACGCCTCGCGCTATAACCCTTCGTGCATCGAAGATACAAGACTCTTACAACACAGCTGTATACCTCTACCCCCAATGGTTTAGTCTCCGTTAGGAAAAAGACCAAGGCGTCAAGCATACACTTATACACTGCATGCTTCGCCCCTCCCCAGGTTCCACGTTAGTGGAGATGGCCGAATTTTTTTACGTCTACTTCCACTCGTATATGGTTCAGGTATATACCTTCGCAGGGGAGGAGAAAGAGGAGGAGGAGGAGGAGGAGGAGGAGGAGGAGGAGGAGGAGGAGTAAACTTTATTCATGCGAGCCTTAGGTGCTGATGTCTGGCCACCTACCTGGTGGGGGGTTAAAACCATTATTCTGTCCTTCCCTGCGCGCCTCCGCCAATGAACTGAAAAGGCCGCTTCCGCTCGCTCAAGGTTATCCGGACCACACCACCTGAAGGTGGTTTTGCCTAAAATGCTTGAACTTTTGGCCGGAAATCTCAGTCTGTCTATAGAAACCGCCTCGGAAACATCTTGAGCTGACGTACACACGTGCGTTCTCGGGTCGCGATGGCGCTTTCGTGTATTTTGTGTTTGCGCTACGTGAATACCACCTGGGATATTTCTCCTTTCACAAGTAAATAGATTTGAGTGCACCTATAAATTATTCATTTATAGAGGTTAATTTTGGAACAGCTGCCAAACATAACGCTATAGCAGGTAAATCATATTCATGGGACTATCATTATTCACTAGTGTATAATATTCACACACTTAATATGTATTGCTGAGAGCAGTCATTTGGATAGCCGACAATAAATTAAACTCTGATTTTTTTTCTTTGCGACAGTTACATCTGCACGTATCGGTTCAGCCAGGACCACCTGGAGATGTTCTTCAGCTGAACAGATCAGGTAAAACAAAGAAATAATAAATCATCCTGCTCGCTGTTCTATGTGCATAGCGCAGCCTTCTTATTTATGCCAACGCAAACCGGTCCTTAAAAAGCAAAATAAGAGAAATATACAAAGGGAAAATGAAAAAGAAAAAAAGAAAAAATAATTACACCATCTTCCCTTGGGGAACCCTGATGAGGATGCGAAGCATCGTGGCGTTTCCGTGTGGTTCCATTGTGTTGCCGTTATGTTGAGTGATCTGGTTTTTACTAGCGCCAGAGGGAATTCCCCATCCGGGTCCACACCGGTGGCAAAGGCACGCAAGTGCTGTTGTGTTAAGGTGAGTAGGCGGTGGTTCTCGAGGCGCCGAAACTCGTCCATCATGTTCTTGTCGATGTTGTCTCTGTGGTAGAATCGGTAGTCTCCGTCAGCTATGGTGAGGTAAAGGTTGTTGACATTGGTGCACCGGCTGAGAGCAATGTACACGCCCTCCTCTTCGCAGCTTTGTCTTCTCGTTCTTCTTCTTCTTCGGCGGTTCCCCTACGGGAAGATGACGACGGTGGTTGAACGCGAACCTATCTCGTGATAGATTCTTCGGTTGGCCAATCCCTAGGGGCATCCTGCCACAATCAGCATCAGAGGCGCTGCGGAAGGGGCTGGTTGAGCTGCAAGGCACGTGGCGCTTCCCGCCACACCTTTCCCACGGGAAATTCAGCATCCCCCTCTAAAGTTTTCAGTTCGTCGTTTCCGTTGACGTTCAGCTTCGCGTGCCTTAGTTGTAGCAGTAGCTTCTTGACGTAGTTTGAATGAGTCAAGCACATAAGGCGCGTTCGTAGCACTTGCTCCTGTCCCGTAGTGGGAAGAGCACCACGTACCTCCCGTTGCGGTTAGAGAGTCGTGGGATCGAAGCCGGGCGCCGCTAACTATTTCCTTTTTTTTATAGTGTGGTATCGCGGAGCTGTGGGTGTAAGGAGGAGAGTTGCGCATGCGCAGTGAGCGTGTGGACGGCGCCGCCATCAACGACGCAGGACCAGGCGAGCATAAGAAATGCTCCGCATTTAAAAGAGGCGAAAAGAAAAAACGCCCGTGCGTAAGAGATTTCGGCGCACGTTAAAGATCCCCAGGTGGTCAAAATTAATTCGGAGCCCTCCACTACGGCGCACCACCTCGCCTGCGTTGCGTCGGCGCGTTAAACCCTACAATCAATCAAAAACAAAAATAGCGCTGAAGACAGGACAAAGGAAAGAATAGACACACGCAGCGCTGACTGCCAACTACAGTTTTATTAAAATGAAAGAGGGGTTTAAACACGTGTATCAGATGGAACATATACAGAAAAACTGGCAGTGGCTTAGCTCGGCTATGCCAGGATATACGTAGCGTAAATTAATGTTTAGCTGGTGATTCTTCGCTTTCCCAATTGTCTAGGATTAGCTTGATTGTCATGCTCACTGCTGCTTCAATGACACACACGTGGTATACGCCTTATGTGACACATGTATATTTATCGAGATGATCCGGCGCAGCGTCACCAATCTCCCGAGAGCTAAGCTGGTTACACAGGCGCACGCCGGTGTCTCTGCGACGCACGAGCCATCGGTTCCACACCCGGCCACCCCTCACATGATCATCAAGTGGACCTGGCCGCCACGTGCGGAACTGAGGTAGGCTAAGACGGCTGGGCGCGTGGGGTGTGTGGGAGACGCCGGGCAGCGAGCAACGTTCTGTGCGCCATGTGACGTCACTGCTCCTCGCGCATGCACAGCACGGCTCTCCAGGGGCCACGCGAAACTGCTCAACCTCGGCCAGTGCAGCTCACGCTACAAAATAACAGTAATTACTGTTATTAGGTATCTCACTTCACAATCCCTATTAATAGGGATTGTGAAGTGAGATACCTAATCTCCTTGTCCATTGACTCCAATAAAGGACTGATGATGCAAGCAATTTTTTTCCCTTTTGGTGTATGAGAGAGAGAGAGACAAAACTTTTTTTATTGAACTAAGGTGGGGTGGTTCCTCATTTCAGGTAACCATGTGCCGTCCCTTCTCGACTGGCCCTCTTGACCAACAGAAGTCGATCTTGAGGGAGGGAGCTGGACAGCAGTATCTCCCACTGCTCCGGGGTAGGGGAAGGAAAAGGGGCTGGCAGGTCTGGGTTCTTGACACACTCCCATATTATGTGCCATAGAGCACCTGGTCTAGCACAGAATTTACATTGTGTGTCTAATGCTTCGAGTATGTCTTGCGTGTGTTGCTCTCGGTATCGCCTTAGGATGGTGACTCTTTCAAAGTACGGCCTGCAACCGCTACGCTTCGAACAGTGCGCTGCAAGGTTACTGCCCGCGCCCTGTTTTAGGCGTGCTCCCTTAGGCGACCGTTGATGCGCCGTCCTGTCTGGCCGATGTAGGACCGGCCGCATGACAGTTTCATTTCAAACACCACAACTACGCTCCAGTGGACGTAAAGTTTTGCATGCCTAATGTTGCAACTGGCTTTCCTTTCTCTGTTATTAATGGCATGTCACGGAATACCAAGCTTATAAGGGGCAGAAAAATCCCCTCATACCACCACACGGGGAGCCCCTCTCTTTATCCTGACCCGCCGCGGCAGCTCAGTGGCTAAGGCGTTGTTGATTGAGTGATTGTAGGGTTTAACGCGCCGACGCAACGCAGGCGTGAGGCACGCCGTAGTGGAGGGCTCTGGATTACTTTCGACCACCTGGGGATCTTTAACGTACGACGAAATATCGTACACACGAGCGTTTTCACTACAAAACAGTACATGTCTAACCCCCCGGGTTTTCATTCCGGTGTCATCGATTTACTCGGCGCCGCTCCGGGGCTCCTCCTCACCATCGCTGACACCTCTTTCACAACTATTTCCCCCTCGCCTCCACCGATGCCCCTTTGACAAGTTGCGGAGTCGGCAGCTGACGGGGTAGTGCGGTTATCAGGTGATTGCGAAAAATAAACAGAAGCGTGGATGGACGTAAAAAATGCACTGACGATTACTACACTCCCTAATATGAAAATTGTGTGAAGCGCGAGCTGCAGTCTTCTACGTCATGGCGCATTTCTGCTGCATCTCAGGAAGTGTTCGCGTGATCAGCGAACGCAGGGGGGCGTGCGCAACTCTGCTGCTACCTCGCAGTGCGCCGCCGCCGCAGGCCAGCATGTTGCAAATCGTGTTTAAACCTCCCGCGCACATATCACGTGGTTCGGATCAGCCCTCACAAGGGAGCAGCGAGCATGTTGTTGCATATCGTGTTTGAACCTCCCGTGGAAACGTCCCGTGGTTCGGATTGGCTGAGAATGAAACCGCATCTGGGGAAAGGGTCAGGGGGAGGGCGCTCCTTGGTGGCGATGCATGAGACATATGTGAAGGAAAGGCGGTGAGAGATATGACACCGTAGCCACACGTGTCGTACTCCACCTCACCCTTCGCTAGACGCTCCTCTCCGTTTTCTTTCTGTCATCGTTGGTGCGTTCGCTGACTCGGTTACGCGGACGTAAAGAGAGGACGCTCCTGCGAAGCCCAGGCAACGGCTGCCAAAGAGCTTCCCCCTAAAACGACCGAAACCCGCCGTCGCTGTTTCCGCTCAAATTCACTTCGCCTAGTAGCTGCGAATCCCTCCCGTTAGAAGAGAAACTTCCCCAAGATGCTTACGACGCGAGAGGGACACAGGCAGTTCCATGTTTATCTGCAAGAACAAAGCTTGGATCCCTGAGAGGTTTAATCAGCTAATGGGGGGGGGGTCTTCCAGGACGGAGGCCTGTGCCTCACAGGTGTCGCTTTCTGGCTGAGGCCAGTGAAGGACACGCCCATATGAGATGGTCCGCATCAGCTTATGCGGCCGGAGCTGTGCAGAAGGGGCAGGTGTCGTCGAACGGGGCATGGTAGCGTGGTGGCCACGCCCAGGTCACAGCAGGTGAAAGCGCCACTCCAACGCGAAGTCTGCGCAGCAAAACCTCTTCCCAGTGAGCAAGTCTACTGGGGGGCCCGTTCCACACGGGGGGATCAGGGCACGTGTGGCGCGACGCAGATCGTCCTTCCGTTGGAGAAAGTTTTCTATCGGACCGGTTGTTAACATTGGCAGCGGCCGAGGAATATACGTCGGGTGACAAGCCATATCCGCTGCAATGTGAGCGGGGCGCGTATTCCGCCTAACCCACACCAGCCTGAGAGGGCAGGGGTACGTGTCTAGTAGTGTGTGGGTGTCCCTTGAAATAGTACAATTGTTCGATACTCGGCGTAAATCCCGTATCGCCGCGCTGGAGTCCGTATAAAGATGCAGGATGGAAACCACGGGGGCGCGCTGTAGGGCCGGCGTTAGTGCCTGTAGGCCATCCCGGATGGCTGTGAGCTCCGCCAGCAGAGAGGGCAGGGTGCGGATGGTTTGGTACAGGCAACTTTGAGAGGCGTCAGGATAAACGGGACACTGTATCGCCGTAGATAAAACGCCATCCTGGGCACCAGCGTCCACGAAGGCCTCTATCGCCTCGTACTGGGTCGCAGCCATAGTGAACAGCCATCAGTAGTGATCCTCTCGCACATGCTTTTCCGGTAGTTCGAGTGTGCAGTCTAGTCAGTGGTCGGTTGTCAGTCACCTGGCGATACCGCCACGGCAGCCTGGTTACAGGGCGATCTGGTGAAGCAGGTAGGGAACAGCCCATATAGCTAGCCAAGGCCGCTGCTTCCGCAACAAAAGTGCGTTTGTGTATGCGGGCTGAGCGACGTTGTTCGACGAGTTCGTCAAGCGTGTTCAGCTGAGCCTCAGCTTGGAGCGATGGTATTGGGTTCATTGCAGGAAGGCAGGCGATGAGAGAGAGAGAGAGAGAAAGACTTTATTTATGGCCAGCAGGGAGTGGGAGGTCGGGATGCGCAGAGCCTCCACATCCCACCCACGTTCACTACGTCTTCGGGACTAAGCAGGCGATGGTGCGCATAGCGGCTCTGTGGATAGCATCAAGTCGGGCCCACTCCGTCTGAGTCATGTACTGGAATCGGGCCTGATAAACCAGTCGAGGCTGCGGTACTGACCTCACCAGGAGGCGAGCCATCTTAGAGCAGGAACCACCAGACTTCTGCGAAATGCGTCGAATCAGGTGAAGCATCTGTTCTGCTTTTTGTCGGGCAGGTCGAAGCCACATGGCAGCCGACCCAGACGCAGAGATTTCCAAACCTAGCACGCGAAGAGATGCGGCGGTGCGTATGGTTTGGCCGGAAAGTTGCAGTATGAGGGGAGAAATCGCTAGTTTGCGACAGCCCCAAGCACTGGCCACAGGCAGAACTGAAAGTGTCAGTCCAGCGTATTGACACCATGTCTGCGTGTCTCTCAAGGCCTGTTGAAGGCACACGTTTTGGCGATGCAGGTCTGGGTGGACGGTCCATACCGTTATGTCGCCCGCGTCGACGAGGAAATGCAGGTCCGGTATGGAGCCCAGATGCCAGGCAAGCGGCAACATAATAATAATAAAGATGAGGGGTGAAATAACCGACCCCTGAGGTTCTCCGCGGACTGGTGTGAAGTGGCCGTAGCTTGCCCCGCCGATTCGTACAGAGAAGGATCTTCCCGTAAGAAAGGTCTCGATGAAAGCGCACACTTTGTCTGGTAGACGAAGACTTCGTAGATTTTCCAGGATTGCCTCGTGGCTGACGTTCTCGTAGGCCTTGCGGATGTCCATAGCAAGGACTGTCCGCGCTTTGTGTGAACGACCTCCCAGTAGCACCATTGACGACAAATGGCCCAGCCCATCCTCTGTACCCAGACGAGGTCTAAACCCGATCTGGGCTTGGTGGTACCATTGGAAGGTGTCCAACCACCATTGAAGGCGGGCTGCCAGCATGCGCTCCAGAAGCGTGCAAAGCGTGGACGTCAAGGCGATTGGGCGCAAGTTGGGAAGATGGTCGCGTGACTTCCCTGGCTTCGGTATAGGCACAATGTCTGCGTGAAGCCACGACTCTGGTATTTGGGCAGAGAGCCAAACCTCGTTGACGTAGTTGAGGAGATGGCTAAGCGCTGGCTCATCGAGGTTCTTGTACACGTCATATGTAATGCCGTCCGGTCCCGGAGTCGTCCGAAGTGTTGCGTGGTCAATCGCAGCTAGGAACTCAGCCATTGTAAAAGAAGTTTGAATTCCATGAGCCGCGTCGTCAGAGGGTGGGGACCCGACCCGATGTGACAGAGGAAACGGGCACGGGCTACTGGCTGGAAGGATGTCATAGGCAGGGTACAAGGCGCGGGCAACATCGGTGGCTAATTGGACGGGAGTCTTGCCCGATGCCAGACATGCACTGGCTGCCGCATCCGGAGTGCGGCCTCCACTTTCCATCGCCAGAAAGGTGCGCCAGATGGATGATGTAGTCGCCGATGGGCCGAGTGATTCACACCAGCTCAGCCATCGCTGCCTTGACAGATGTTTCTTATGACGCCTGGCAGCCGCAGTCAGGCGTTGCAAGCGTATTTGAGCCTCCACAGACGAGGGATCTATGAGGCAGCCACTTCAACGTGCTTGCGCTGGGCCCATAGCTGCAAAAGGCGGAGGTCAGGTTTTTGGCAGGACTCCTCTCCACAAGTTTTCTGAGAGGCGTCATTCAGCGCATGCCTAATAACAGCGATTGGATCTGGGCTGAGCGCCGTGAGGTTTGTGTTGGTTTTACCCCGAAAGTCATCCCAATTCACAACCGTGCAGCTACGCCGAAGGCGACGCGTCGAGCTCGGGGTAATGCCAATCGTAGTGGGGGGATGGTCACTGCCCCAGCAGTCTGCTTCTCGCTGCCATGATGCCGTATCACCCCCAAGCCACCATGTTAAGTCAGGTGAGTACGGTGGCATCCGAGGATGAATACATCGGTGCGTAGGGCACGAAATGTGATTCAGAAGCATAAAGTTAGCATCACTGAAGTGTTCTAGTAGCACACGCCCGCGTTCACTTAAGGTGGGGTACCCCCAGCATTGAAGTCCCCAGCCACAAGTATGGGACAGGCTGCGTTCGAACGGCGCAGAGAGGATAGCCAGCCCAATCGTAGCCGAGGTGCAGAGGCGAAAAGAGAAAACGCCCGTGTGTTCGAGATTTCGGCGCACGATAAAGATCCCTAGGTGTCAAAATTAATCCGAAGCCCTCCATTACGGCGCGCCCCATCGCCTGTGTAGCGTCGGCGCGTTAAGACAGGATAACCGCGGTTCCGTGACGGGGTTCCTCACATTGGGGTTTGCTTCCAGCGTACTTGCGGTTTTCTAACAATAGTACTTCTGCGAGACTATTAAGCAGCCCGTCAGGGTATCCAGCTCTGAACTTGGTTCTAAAGCTGGGCTCAATCAAGTGGGTACATGACCCAAGCAACGCATTTTGGATAGCAGAGAGCAACGCCCCTCACTAAAATGTTTCGAGTTACGTCAGATGTACCTGAAATTTAAGCTAAACTGATGTCCGAAATATTCCACAGTTAAAAATTACTCACGCCTGGCGGAACCCAAAATGCAAACAATTCGCTCTTCAGTCATTAACTCCGCGAGTCGATCTATTAAAAATTGAATTCATTGTAGCATCCATTGCGGATTCGAATTCTCGGTTTTCCGAGGTGTTCCCAGGATTCAAATCCTCCGAAAACTTTGGAGGACAGCCGTATTTGTTGTTCACGTTAACATCGTGCATTGTTCACCTCCCATCCCTGCTAAAACCCGTAAGGGCTAGCAGTGCTGTAAATAAACATTTAAAAAAATAAATGCGAATGAAAGTGAAGTTCCGCGTAAGGGCACGCTAATAAAGCTACGTCAAGACAGTACAAAGCTACAGTGACGCTTTATGTAATCGGTGCAACTTTCTTCAATGATTGCTTTACGATATGTGATATCAATACCAAAACAACACATGTTGCCGCATTACGATCGACCGACCCACCGCGATGTAGTGTTTTCATAAAATGGCATAGTTTCTTGCTTTTTTGGTCAACTCACAGTCTCATTGTGATGCATAAAGTGTGACGTGCGCGACAGCAGGATCTCTGAGGCTTTTTAGGAATACATATCCTCATCCTGCGAGGCCATCTCGATTTCTATGTCACCCACTCAAAGCTATATTTGAACTTTTTATCTCTTCCCTCTACCGCGTTCGTCACTTTATAGAATCCCGAACAACGGCACTCACCGTAATTGCAGGACTATCGATTATTCATGGTTTATTTACGTCAGGGCTAGTTTTTATTACCGCGTATATTTTTATTAAAAATAAGCATTTTCCCGTCTGTCTTGGCCGTTTTAATTTTTAATTTCTATTTTAATAAGCCGGCGGCTTTAATTCCTACAATCTATGAGGATACTTTCACCGTTTTCTTTTGTGAAGTATTGATTGTTAATTGAACATGAATATGGCCCTGGACAGGCTTGTGAGCAGTTTCAACATGCAACTTTTATTTTATTTCGCTCACATGACGGAAACCGGTTAACCTGTTAAAATGAATTTATCATAATCATCGCAATCAGCCTGTCTACGCCCACAGTAGTGCAACGGCCTCTCCCATAGATCTGCACTTATCGCGGTCCTTTGCTAACTGCGACCAATTTATCCCTGTAAACTTCTTGATCTCCTCTGCCCCCCTAACTTTCTGCTACCCCCTGCCACGTTTACCTTCTCTAGAGATCCACTCTGTTACTCTCAATGGATAACGGTTATCTTGCCTTCACACTGCATGCCCGGCCCACACCTATTTCCTCTTAATTTCTACTACTATGTTCGCAGCACGCGTTTGTTCCCTGGCCCACTCAGCTCTCATCTTGTCCCTTAACATTACACCATCATCTTCCGGTCCATTGCACGCTGAGTCGTCCTCAATTTAAGTTGAACTTTTTAGTGCGCCCCCAAGTTTCTGCCCCGTAGGTGAGTACCGGTGACATGTACCTGTCATACACTTTCCTCTTCAAGTAGAATGGTAGGCTGCCATTCATTATCTGAGAATGCCTGCCGAATTCACTCCACCCCGTTCCTATTCTTCTAATTATCTCTGCCTCACGGTTGGGATCCGGGTTACAACTTGGCGTAAGTAGATATATTCGCTTACCACTTCCACTGCCTCGCCACCTATATCAATCTGCCGTGCTCTGCCGGGGTTATTGCGGAATACTTTAGTTTTCTGCATGTTAATTTTCAGGCCCACGATTGTACTGTGCTTGTCAAGTGCAGTAATCATGCTTTGCAATCCCCCCCCCCTCCCTCCCCCCCCCCGAAGTACTTACCAAGGCAACATCATCAGCAAATCTGAGGTTACTGAGGTATTCTCCATTAACCCTTACTCCCACCTGTTCCCAAACCAATGTTCTGAATACCTCTTGTAAACAGCTCTGAATAACATTGGAGAGATTGTGCCTCCTTGTCTGACACCCTTCATTATGGGTATTTTCTTGCTCTTCTTATGTAGGACAACGGTAGCTGTGGACCCATTGTAGATATCCTATAGTATTCTTACGTAATAATCGTCTACACCCTGATTCCGCAATGCCAGAATGACTGCTGCGGTTTCGACCGAGTCAATCGCTTTCTCATAATCTATGAAGACTATCACCTGATTGATCGTGTGAATATGGTCTATTGTTGAATAGCCCTTACGAAACCCTGCTTGTTTATTAGGTTGACTGAAATCTGAAGTGACAGAAATTCTGTTAGCGATTACCTTGGTACCTTGTAGACGACTGACAGTAAGTTGGTCGGCGTGTAATTTTTCAAGTCCTTCATGTCACCTTTCTCATGAATTAGGATGAGGTTCGTGTTCTTCCAAGATTCCGGTACACTCACGGTCATTAGGCATTGCGCATACAGGTCTGCCAGTTTTTCTAGTACGATTTGCCCGCCATCCTTCAAGAGGTCTGCTTTTATCTGATCCTCACAAGGTGCTTTGCCCCACTGCATTTCTTTCAAAGCCTTCTTTGAAAGACGAACAGTCTAATTGAACAGCCGAATTATCACGAACAGCCTAATCGAGAGGCCGACTTCAGTTTGTTTGCCACATACATTCTTTCAGAAAAATGGTCGGTCGTTTACCTGCATACAAACCTAGCGGGAACATTAAAATGCGCAATGCGGAGTCCACGACGGCAGCCGGTTTTCTTCGGTTACTCTCGCGTGATCTAGTTTCTGTCGTGGCATTGCACGCACCTAATGGGATCGCAGTGCAGTGTCCCACCGTGGGGGTGTAGCTCAGATGGTAGAGCGCTCGCTTAGCATGCGAGAGGTACTGGGATCGATACCCAGCACCTCCATGTCTCTTTTTTTCATCTCCCACTGTTACTTCTTTGTTTGCAAGGATCTCAAGAGCGTCTGCAGTGAGTGGTTTCCAACGGATGGGGCCTGCGATTATTCCAAATTTTGTATTCCAATTGTATACGTTGTTATTTGATACACAAATCATTTGACAGTTTTATTACAGCGAAGCTGTATGTGGATAGTGCCGCAAGGTTTCGCAGCAAGTTTAGTCAGCAACATGTGTTCAGTGCATAGACAAATTCACAGTACATAAAAAGGTCTCCAAACATTGATATGAGACGACTTATAATCTCACCTGAAAAGCGTCTTTCCAGCAGTTCACTGCTGTTTAGAGGTGAAGCCAGCTTTAAGCAATAGAGTGCAAGATTGATTTCTGTAAGCTGGCTTTCCGGCCCTTCGTGGCCCACCGCAAAGCACGGCCATCAACGGATGGAAAATTGTTACAGCCCCAATATATACTCCTCTCCACAGCCGCTGCCTCTTTTCCGAGTCCTGCATACTCCTCGCCACGGACAGCGCGATGGCGCACTTCATGGCGTCCACCTGTGCAGCTCACTGCAGCCTGCTCTGTGATTGGTTTAGCCGTGGTACAATAAAACGTTATTGTCTCTACCCAGCGTTCGTGTGTGTTCCTAGTCTGTGACGTACAGATCGGGCAACTGTCGTCCTTACAATTCAATATAGCTAAACCCCAACATAGCAAGTCAAACCAGAACACCAGCTTCGCTAGACTTCCCTCTTCTCAAGGTAGAATGGCCCTTAGTTTCAGATTCCAATGAATATTCTGTTCTTGCTTAATATTTGGCTAACTACGAACATTGCGATCCCGCATCACTGCTGAAAATTTCGTAGTCACAAATGTGTGCGCTGGAGAAATAATTTTTCGAGTGACCAATCCTTTGCGGATATGGAAACGCAAATAACAGCCTTGAAGATGACGCCGTCCTCACGTCAAACTGTACGTTGTGTGTGTGTGTGTGTGTGTGTGTGTGCGCGTGCGTGCGTGCGTGCTTGCGTGCGTGCGTGCGTGCGTGCGTGCGTGCGTGCGTGCGTGTGTGTGTGTGTGTGTGTGTGTGTGTGTGTGTGTGTGTGTGTGTGTGTGTGTGTGTGTGTGTGTGTGTGTGTGTGTGTGTGTGTGTGTGTGTGTGTCATTCTTACTGAGAGCAGCTTCCTTGCAGCTTCCTTGCAAAGCACAACCTGTGGGTATTTTATTTCCTGTTATTTATCGCGTTGTTTGCATTGAATGCTGCTCGTCCTCTTTAATTCCTGCGACTGAGGATCGGACGCGATATATTGTAGGACGAAACAATACCTCGTGCAGGGCTAGTGGCTGCGGGGCACCAACTCTATGATCCTTCTCAAGTAACTGGACCTCACTGTTTTTAACGCGAAAGTGTTTTATTCCGGGATACACAAAGATCTCTCTGATGTTATATCCGTCACGGAAGTGACGCCATTACAACGAAGCAAGCGGCCTGTAAAGGATGCACACCTGCACACAGGTTCTTCTTGCGGGGAAGCAACCTTCAGTACTAAAGAGTACGTTATACTTAAGGTTGTTCGTTTTCTGGTTTTATATTTTAGCACGAAAGTGTTTTATGCCAGAATACACAAGGTGTCACTGACTTCATATCCATCACGGAAATGACGCGAGTACACCTTTGCCGTAGCGCCCCGCCAGCAGAACGTCGCTCGCCAAGCGCACCCACAAGACAGCCGTCGACCCGCAAATCATGCTCAGCTGCAGAGTTCGCTCCACATTTCACTTTCGTGTTTTACCGATTCCTATGAGAGAGGAATCAACCACAGTTTTTTTTCTGTAATTAACTCTTCATTCGTACGCTTTTACTTCTCAAGGCAAGTTCTGCACGACGACATTGTAGACTAGAAAGAATGTGTGCTTACAACAACAAATGTTTATTCTTTACTGTTTCCTTGGGTTGGGGGGGGGGGGAGCTGAGAGACCGTTTTGTCATTCGTAGGGAAAACGGCCTGGTGAGTTTGTAGGATATATTTCTCCGGGTTATCCAAGGAGGTTGTATGAAAGTTTTATAAGAATTTTCTTGTGGTTATCCTGCGCGCATGGAGGGTGGTGCAACAACGGGAGAGTACAGACGTCCGCGATATTCGGTCTCGGAGAGTATTTTGGGGTCGAGAAAAACAGAAAGGAACATACTGTTACGACGGAAAGTGACGACACAAACGTTTCATCTGTAACAAAGCCCATCTCATCTACCGTAACCGTGTAAACACCATCGGAACTTCCACTCAGTGTTCGTCAGGCCTGAAGCATGACTGCTTTTGAATAGGACATAGGCTACAAAAGCCGGCCAATGGTTCAGTATACGTCAGCGATTGTTCTTGCCATTTAGCGGTACGCTCTTAAATAAGTATATTCAACTTTTTTTGCGTATGCGCCGGTCGGGGAGGCCCTTCTTGGCAGGCACTTTTTTTAACTTACAGACAGTGAGTACAATACGTTTCTTCTTGTGACAAAATTGAATGGTAATATAAGAGTACTGTGATCATTTTCCAGAAGTAGTCATATTGCACAGGCAATTACTTTGATGTTCCGTGACTGGCAACGTAATTTTATTGCTTGTTCAGTAATCTTGAGAAAAGGAAGCGCCTCGAAGCAAGAGCGAAAGCACTCCACACATCCTACAGAACCGATCACAACTCGAGATACGTCGATGCGGCAGTGTATACAAGCCAAATAACTATACCAGCCCATACAATAAGCGTGGTCGCCTTCAGAGGTTCCCAAGTTCTGCAAAACCTAGCCTTAATTTCAGGTCAGCCCACTCTAAAGTAGTAAAAACGGGCATTGCTTTTTTCTGCTTAAGATCAGCACTAGAAAAATCCTGCAAACATTTATTAGGTGCTAGCTTTGTGAAGCAAGTAGCCCGTCTACAAGACGCGGGTTTTCCGTCTAGTGTACTCGTGGCTGTCACCGATAAGTTAATAAAACTTGTAAAAGGTCGTGCTAAACGGAACTCGAGTGGTGATCCTTCGCAGAAAAGAAAGAAATTTGCAGTAATTCCTTACACCCAGAGGATGGCCCACGGGCTTAAAAATGTAGGTTCCCGCTATGCTGTTAACGCGGTGTTCAAAGCTCCAAATAAATTATCAAAAATTTGTCCACTGGTTGCCAAAAGAAAAACAGATAGCAATATAAAGTCCGTTGTTAACAAGTGCACTGTCAACCACAAGTACAAGTTTGTTGCGTGTGCTGTAGGCGTTGTCTATCATGTCCCGTTGCCTTGTGGTTTTTGCTTCATAGGTCAAACCGGTCGTTGCGTCAATAAACGACTGCGCGAGCATTATCTGTCCATCCAGAACTCTTCCCTTTCTAGCTTGGGTTCTTGAAGTTTAGACCTGGCCTTCCCATTTGGAAGGTCCGGGTGAGGAAGTCGTGGGCTGCAGGGTAGGCTGCCTCATTCCCTGCAAGGCTTGCCGGGCCTGGAATACAGTTAAAAGAGATATCGATGTGTTCGGTTCTGGAGTATCTGGATGGCTCGGGGAAGTGCGAGGTTGGCATGTTCTAGGCGGCAGGCTTGATGCGAGTCCGTTATGTTAGTAAATTAGTGCTCTGGCAGGCGGGTTATCGAGGCGTGGGCGATGGCAAGCGCTTCGGCGGCTGCTGCTACGGGTAGATTCCAACAGGGCACCGTGGTTGCTATTTTCCCAGTTGAGTCAAGGACTACGAAGGTTTGTACACAACTGGTCAGTAGATTGAGCAATGTCCGTTTACCCAAATATGAAGGACTGCGCCGTACCGTTTTTCAAGACGCCTCGCCCTGGCCTCGCGGCGACATCTCTTTTAAGGTTCAGTTGATCTAGCAACTTTTCAACACGTTTTCAACACGTTCGTTTTTAATTGCTACACCAAATTTCAGTCAGAAATCCAATTTTATTTTTAAAAAATACTCCCACTTTGAGTAATAATGTTCTTAAGTTTTTCTCAATATGCCAGTGTTTTCTTTATTTAAACATTGTAGACATGACCGCCGCAAGCCACATGCTTTAGAAGTGTTGAAACATATCACCCAGATATGCTCCTCGATCAAGCTTTCGTCTAGGAAGCCAAAAAAACACAATCGTCCTTGAAGAACCTCATCCTCTACAATGCTCGGCAATTGCTTTGCAAGCGCAGTTCAGACATTAAAATGCACAACGTTGAGTCTACGGTGGGAGCCGGTTTGTTCGGCACTGTCGCGGGATCTAGTTTCCGTCGCGGCATGGCACGCACCTAACAGGATCCTACGACACGGTGTTACCGTGGGGGTGTAGCTCAGATGGTAGAGCGCTCGCTTAGCATGCGAGAGGTACTGGGATCGATACCCAGCACCTCCATGTCTTTTTTCTTTTTTCTCATTAGTTGCCCCCCCCCCCCTCTTCTGCAAATAGCTCCCAAGAAAGTGTGCATTTAGCTTTCAGCATTCTGCTACACTCGGAGTGTGCAAGCCTTCAAAATTTCGTAAGCGAAATATCGAATTTTTGAAATTCGAAATTCGCTCCAGTTGTTTCAGGCGCATTAGATACGAATCCCTTACATTCAACATACCTAAACATTGCATTCTTGCCGAATGTTACGGCTTAATTCAAGTATACGAGCTTGCATGACCGGTAAGAACATCGTAGCCCCAAAATATGTGTTGAATACTGTATACATAATTGAAGTGACACAGTCTGGTGAATTTGGAAACATAAATAACACTAATGGTTTCTTTTTTTACCGTTTGCGACTTCATCCGTCAGAACATACATATACATGAAATCCAAAGAGTACGCAGAATTTAATTTCAGGAGGGGCGAAATCTATGGAACAGGGAAGGGAGGAATTAAACTGATAAAATGTAAGAAAATGAATTCAGTATCAAAACATTAAAGAAGGCATCGGTATTCAGAAGGGTGCCCTTTACAAACTTCCGATTATTTTCGTTGTTTTTGTTTGGCTTCAACTGAACTGCAAAATCGCTCATTGTTTTGGTCGAAGCCGTATGATCTTAGCACATTGCTTGGGAAATAAAAACAATCGTTATTTCATTATGTGTAGAGTGTCAGGGGCTCTGTACATTCTCCCATCACCGAACCCTCCGAACCCTCCTGCTGGAAAACGTCGTCGCTGCCAGTATTCTAGCGGTGTTAGTAGGCGACGGTCTAATGATGAGAAGCGTTGGAGAAGGCTGCATTTTCTCCCTGGGATGGTATGCACATATCTTCTAGTTCCATCATCGAATAAGCAAAATGCGGCAGTGGAATGGGCCGTGAAAGGGCAGGGTCAATTCCGACTATGTCTTTCACTTTTGCGCGCAACCTCATCTCGAACTCCATAAAAAGAACGTGGAATCACCGGTTCACCCTTTTTTTCATGGTTAGAGAATGGAATCAAGAAGAAAAAAAGTACGTGCTAAGACAATTTCCTTGACACGAAAACAAAAACGCTGCTTTCACTGCTCCCGAAAGTAAACATCAGCGGCATTGTCAAATTCTTTCGTATCATCATATATAGTTGCAACTTATCCAATCATTCGACTGCACATTGAAAAGCAGGTCGAACCGAAGTGCTGGGAAAGCCCGAATAAGTTTAAAAATGCAACATGGTAGCGGTCGTAACTCTCGAATTACCAGAATAAATAATTTGAACTCTGCAGATATTCCTTCCCTCTTACGAACGATCTATTAGAGTACAACATCTGCCCGTTAATTATTTGAAGACGCTGTCTACCCTATATCCCGACTCTCCCACTTGGAAGGCATGCAGGCGACTATAAGATAACGCTGATAAACAAATAAGTAATTGATTTCTCCATATTTATTCACTCAGGCTAGCCGTATTATTGCAAAAAACCTACTCGAGGGACCGAAATAAGTTTGTTCGCCACGAACTTTCATCCCGCAAAATGTTCGGCCGTTGACCTGCAAGCCGAGCGCAAACATTAGAATGCGCAACTGTGCGTCCGCCGTGCCCGCCGGTTTCTCCGGCAACTCTCGCGTGATCTAGTTTCCGTCGCGGCATTGCACGCACCTAACGGGATCGCAGTGCAGTTTTCTACCGTGGGGGTGTAGCTCAGATGGTAGAGCGCTCGCTTAGCATGCGAGAGGTACTGGGATCGATACCCAGCACCTCCATGTCTTTTTTTTTCTCTATCCTTAAGCGGTTGCTAGTTTGCTTTGTTTGTCTCGAAGTCTCTCAGGAGCGTCTGCAAACACTCCTGGTCACAAGAGCTGCCACCATCACCGCCAGACTTCAACTGGCGGCCACCACGCACCGCTAAACCACAGGACTCAATAGAAGTGTTTCTCTCTCTCTGCATTCAGTGGTTGCCTACGGGCGGGTGGTACAAACATTATAAGATTCGTATGCGAATGGTATACCTGTTGTTATTCGACACTAATGTGATCTGAGACTCATATATTGCAGCGAAGCTGTATATAACCGGGATATCAAGGTGTCGCACCGGCTGCAACAATTTGCTCAGTGGCATGTGTTGAGCGCGTGGCACAATTCATAGAAAAAAATGGCCTCCACATTTTCATATAAGACAGCATATATTACCGCTAAAAAAGTACTTCCTGCCGTGCACTGCTGTTTAGAGGAGAAGCCGACTTTGTAAAATGAAGTGCAAGCTTGCTTTTTGGTAGCTGGCTTTCCCCCACTGCGTGTTGCACAGTGAAGCATGGACATCTGCGGAGGGAGTATGGTTATAGCCCCAATACAGTTAAACCCGGGGCGGTATTTTCGTAACTGTCCCTTTTGAAAACGTCCCTTTTGCGTCCCTTTCATCGTGACGTACTTCCGGTTAAGCAGTGGGCGTTGATAGTAGGGTTGTTGCGCTTGCGTTAAGTCACTTCCGGTTGTTTGCTTTTAGCCAATCAGGGCTCGCCAAAAGGGACACTTTTGAAAGGGACGCAAAAGGGACAAAACTCGAGAATACCGCCCCTGATGTAGTCAACTTCTATTTAATGAATTCCTGGATTTAACGAAATGTTTCAATTCCTCATCACCAGCCCCATTGAAACCCATGTTTTTTGCGATCTCTATGTAACGAAGGGCGTTGCGACGGTTTACCGTGATGTAACGAATTCGCTACGCTGATGAGGCATTGTTTTTTGTACTGTTTTTGAAAAATCGGCTGTAGATAGGCACTAATGTTCGCACCGAAAGGTATACGGTGCCTTTCCAGTGTCAATGTGGTGTCGCTTAGGTGTTAGGCCTGCCTATCGATGTGTAGTCGTGAGGTCTCCACTGCTATCTGTGGTGTGAATTCGTAGGGGACGAGTTCTGTTGCCAGAAAACGAAATGTTTTGTCTTTTCAAGCAAGCTCGCAATTTTAAATACTGTCTACCCGGGAGAGAAAGAAGAACGTCGCCGCCCGGTACAAGTATCCCAGCTAGCGCGCTCTCAACAATTATGAGTGCGGAAAAGAGCATCAAGTTCCCAAAAAAACGCCTTTCGGCATAAGTTTTCGTCGTTGAAACGGGTTAAGGCACCGAAAATTGTCGAAAAGCATAAGTGATACTTAAGCTACGTTTGTGAAAACGGGGGGGGGGGGGGGGGGGGGTAAGTGACCTTGTTTCTTTGGAGGGCCGTGTAGTGACAAAGTTTGTGGGAAAGCAGTAGGCCGAAATCACGCCGTTTTTTACTGTGAAATAAATCCTTAAGGGTTAGTTCACCATCCCTGATATCTAGCATTTCGGCTTCGTTTCTGCTTCATTCACGCGAGCCCTAGCTCGAAACCTGTATGTAACGAAAAATTGCTAATTTTTGTCAAGCTCGTATATCCTGGTTTAACTGTATATACTCCTCTCTACAGCCGCCCCATCTTTGCCGAGTCGTAAATACTCCTCGGAACGTGCAGCGTCTGTCCTTCTGACATTTCGCAGTGGCGATTGATTGATCGTCGGGTTTAACGCGCCGACGCAACGCAGGCGATGAGGCGCGCCATAGTGGAGGGCTCCGGATTAATTTTGACCACCTGGGAATCTTAAACGTTCGCCGAAATCTCCTGCACACGGGCGTTTTTGCTTTTCGCCTCCATCAGAAAAGCGGCCGCCGCAGCCGGGAATCGAACCCGCGACCTCGTGCTCAGCAGCGCAACGCCTTAGCCACTGAGCCACCGCGGCGGTTCATTTCGCAGTGGCGCACTTCTTGGCGGCCACCTGTGCAGCGCACTGCAGCATGCGCTGTGATTGGTTTAGCCGCTGTATCGTAAAACGTCATTGTCTCCACCCACCGATCGTGTGTGTCCCTAGCCTGTGACGTAGAGATCGGCAACTATCCTTATAATTCACTGTAGCAAATCCCCAATATAGCTAAACCCCAACATAGCAAGTGGAACCA
>NW_027526385.1:158804748-158952248 GCF_048455015.1 Haemaphysalis longicornis
ACGCGCTGATGTCGATGGATGGTTGAGAACAATGTAGCATCCACGGTGCTTGCACGCAGCTCGGTAAATGAACGGCAGGTTGGGAAAGAACCTGAACGCCCAGCGCTCGTGCGTGTCTATATCTCTTCCTTTCCGTCCGTGTTCCAACAGCGCTGTCGTACCCTAATTATGTTCAACCAACAAGCCCAAATAGCCACTTGAGTACTGAACGTCCATTTGCATCCGATGGGCCAACCGTACAGTCCCTGTATCAGTTGACACTGACCAACAAATGTGTGAATCCTGGTCAGAGTGTCTAACCGAAATTTGCTCGGATTCGGTTCCAAATTAGGTTCCCGAGCACCACTCCGTTCCGGTTCGAACCGGTTCAAACGGGTTCAAGCGGGTTCAGCGAGAGAAAGCAGGAGTGTCTTTTTGTACTTTTTAGTGCTCCGTTTTCGTTTCGTCATTTCTCTGTCAGGTGGGCATAACGAATTCATAATGTAGGTTTCTTTTGTAGATATTGACAAGGCAGTTGACTGTACAATCCACTGCGAAATGTTTTTTTTTAATCAGAGGCTAACGATTACAAAACTGATGCGAATAAAACGTTCACACAGACCCTTAAGGCTCCTTACGTGTGTGAGTGTGAAAGCAATACTCTTTATGGCTGCAGGCTTAAATTTAATCATTTATTTTAGTTCAATAATATAATCAAGTTTAATTAGCAGCAGAGCTGTTTAAGCTCTTGGTTGCGCCGTCAATGAACAGAAATATTTCCAATAAAATTTCAGCGCACGCGAGCAATTATTTAGAATCTTCAGTGTGGGATGCCAATCTTACTCTAGAAACTACAACACAGCACAATGCATCCATATAGAAGGGCATTTTATATCATTTAGGTTGTGGTCACCCAAAATCTTTCTGGATTTTTTATATGCAACTAAATATTCTAATTGGTTTAGAGGGAGACACAGCAAAATTTTCAAATGCCAAGGGCAATTAGGAAGCTCACACTAACCCGTAAGAATTGAAGGTAGCGAAGCTGTACGCAACCTTCATGGCCATCACGACATTTTAAGTCCACGATTGCGGCCGATTTGCTTCTTTTTCGCTGCCGCAACGACCGCTACTCCATCATTGTTGCTGCAAGTGTGAGCTTCTTTCATTTTTTTAGGGAGTGCTAATCGTTGGACATCACATTGGAGGGGCGTACGCTATGCCGTGTCTTTCTCGTCCTGGACAAGTGTTACCACAATTACGGCGAACGCTGGAGCTTTTCCTTTTTCTTTTTTTTTTTCCAATCTTGAGCAATCTCCCTTAGTGGGTATGCCTGGTTTGACAAACCTGCGCCGAAGACGCCAGGCGGTCGCCGCGAGGCCCGCGCTCACGGACGCACGCTCGGCAATTTCTTAGTATTTTTAACTGGGGACACGAAAAAATACGGCTTGCTACATAGCTTCGCTATTAAAACATCGAGATTGGGCCTACCGACTCGATATTCTTCCGTTGAATTTAACCATTCCAGAACCGTTTCACTAACCGTTCCTGGAACCAGTTCGTAATGGTTCCTTCGATTCATTCCGGTTTGGGTTCTGCTCCAAAATTGCAGAAAAAGTACGGGTTCGGTTCGGTTGCGGTTCCTCGTGAAAATCGGGTTCGGTTCCGGTTGCCGGTTTTTCTTTAACATAAACAGGCTGCCCGTTGCTTTTTTGCCAGTGTGAAGAGGGGCAAACTGTCAGTTGATAGTTCTACAATACAATACATTCCTGTCAATAAATTCCTGTCACAATCAGTCTGGGCCAGGGAGTAAATTGCACTTAGCGAATAAAAGTACAGCATTGAACACCGCTCTCTCTCAAATGCAGTCACGTAGGGTCAGGCAGGTTTATTGATTAAACGCGTGATTTCTAGTTACACTAACTTGACTGCAGCTGTGAACTTATCGTTAGCAGCGGACGGCATTGAAAGCTTTAATGTTTCTCCAGTTCGTCTAGTAATGGTGTTTAGTCGATTGTGAGTCATCAACGCTTGCTTTGTGCATTGATTTTCTGGAATATTGTATGGTCCGGTTAAATAACAACGGTTACCAATGAATCTAAACTATATAGGTGAACCATGCTATCGGAACGCCGTCTCAACCAAAACGATTACACCCTCACCACAACAGCATGCGGCCGCACTCTTGTACTATTCGACTGTAACCGCTGACACGGTGACAAAAAGGGTCTTTCGTACTGCTGGGGACTTAAATAGACTGAAGAACTAGTACATGCTTAAAAATGGAAAAAATGGTACCTTATCGTCGTAGTGCACTTACTCGTACCATAAAAGTATACATTGTAATAAATCTTCCGCCCAAACTCTGCCTGCCCGCCGAGTAATCCATACGGGCTATCTCAATCCACGTACAAGGCGCGGGCGAATATTATAAAGTGAAACGGGAAACTCGTGCGGCAACCGGTTGCAATCGACCGCACCTCGGTTGCCCTTGAGTACTCTGCACTCGGACGTGGCCGTCTGACTCGACACGTGTCGGAGCTCCCATTGCCGCATCTCTACAGCGCGGGGTAGAGCGCTCGCTTAGCATTCGCAGGGTGCTGAAATCGACTGCTTTTCTTTGTGGGGAGGGGCTACCAACGTCCTCTTATCAGCGCAATGATTGACGAAAATCCCATCATCGCTTGGGTCTCTGTTTCGAACGAAGCGTGTGATCTCAAACCTGCTCCGCTGGTGATGGGAGCTAAGTGAGACACATGGCATGAAGTCCATAATTGTCAGTAATTTGTCGCTCTGGCAGGAGGATTCATGTTACCGGTCGACAAGCCACATTTAAAAACTGTGATTAGCCGAATCACGATGCCGTTCCGAATGCAAGTGCTCACCCGCATGGGGAAGGAGTAATAGAAGGTTAAATCTTGCAATTCAGGAGTGAGAGTGACCACTGGCGTTACTGCTAACAGCTAACATGATGTCCCCTTACGTATTTCCGCATTTGGTGACTGGTTCACTTTGGTTCGTTCTCCCTACGGTTTACTTACTTTCTGCATGGTTGCACTCACCCGATGTTTGTAGCGGGCAACATTTGTCATAATGCCAGCTCCAAACTTTCCAATCAGTTCGCAGTGCTTGTAGAATCCATCCTGGCCGACGAAAGAGTAGAAAAGCATACAACGGCAACCAAGGAGAAGACCCCGAAGCACATGACACCACCCTGTCCTACAAAGGGCTGTAGGAACGTAAATTACCGCCAACTGCCATCTTGAAGCGCCCGAACCCTTCCGAGGCCCCGAGCCACCGCATGTATTTTGCGTACAAGGGTGTGGGGTTCGGGTGGTTTGGATTTCAAACTCAGTCTGGTGGCGTGATCTCCGCCCCAGAGAGACGCATCACGCCCCCGCACAGCAACAGTACGTGCTCAGCGCACCATCTCTAATTCTCAAATTGTGTAACCAGTGTAATGGAGGTTTTCCAGTCATGAACATTTCAAATTCTCACAAAGCGAGTCGCTTCAATCATCTGTTTTAATATTAGCTACAACGCTAACAAACTGTGCTAACATCTATCGGTGTCGCTGTTCAGTTGGTTGCTCTATTGTTCCCACTGATTGGTACAATCACATGCTTCCCAAGATCGCATGTAAAGCGCGGGAATTGGCGCTGCTTAATACCTTGAATTCGCGCTGAGCCGGCTCGTGTTTCCAAAAAGCCTTTGAGGCAAAGTTCGACCGACCCACGGACCGGCTGAACAGTAGGCTGACTGAGAGAGAGAGAGAGAGAGAGAGAGAGAGAGAGAGAGAGAGAGAGAGAGAGAGAGAGAGAGAGAGAGAGAGAGAGAGAGAGAGAGAGAGAGAAAGAAAGAAAGAAAGAAAGAAAGAAAGAAAGAAAGAAAGAAAGAAAGAGACAGAGAGAGAGAAAAAAATTGACACCATCTTCCCGCGAGGGGAACCATGGGTATATGCGACGCATCGTGGGGTTTCCGTTGCGTTTCCGTTATGTTGTTTCCATTTAGAGTGTCAATTTGTTGTTGTTTCCATTATATTACGTACGGTTGCGCCGACCATCGCGATAGCAGGCCTGTTAGTCTCCATTCAAATCATCGCTGGTCATCGGATGTCATCGGAGCGGCGGAACGACTGAGCGGAGCGGCGCAGTTACCGCGTTTATATGTACCACGCGTTAACGGTGAGGGGAATGAGAGAGCAGCGCATGCGCATGTGTTAGATGTTTATCCGAGCGGTATCGCTCGCTGACGCACAGCTGGCACGGCGACGGGAGCGAGCGCTAACACGCAGATGGCGCTGCGGTGAGAGCGGCGTTAGCGCGCAGCTGGCGCGCCGAGGAGAATGGGGGAGGGATGCGGACTACGGACGCCAGAAGACGCCGGAGGGACAGGGCGAGTTAAATCTAAAAACAAACCTTAGTACGTGCATCGTAATGCGGGGTGGGGTCCTCAGCCCATGGCTTCACAGGAGACTGCTGCTGCAATGGCCCTTTTTACCAGCCGAAGCTGGAAATCGGAATCGGAGCTGTACAGCTCCTCCTCCCAGTGTTCAAAAGAACTATGCGGAATCCTAGCAATCTTGGCGTTTGCCGAACACTCTTGCGCCATGTGACACAGGGTGCCAGGGGCAGCGCAGGATTTGCACAGCGGCAAGCACTGCGTTTCATGAAGCAAGTGGAGTTCGGTCGGGTGGGGAAAGGTATTTGTTTGAGGAGCCGGAGGCAGTGCTCCTGTCCCTTGGTTAGGGATTCGTGGGTGGGAGCACAGGTCATTATTTGGTGCTTATAATGCCTAGTTAGCTCTTGATAGATAAGCAAAGGATGCGAGTCTCTACCGAAGACCCTCGGGTCACCTGCTTGACATGTATTTCGCACCCCTACCCTTTGGCCTAGAGGCCTGAAATCGGGAGAGTGCACCTCTCCCACTTTAGAGGTTCCAAAGTTACTGCAGCATTTCCAACATGCACAAATGCAGAAAACAAGAAAGAGAGCTTGTAATCAACAGCTCGACACGGTCCTGGCGCCCACCGCACAGAACCACTGGTTCACAGTTCTGTTTCCAGCAATTATTCAAAAAGCTACGCAAAAAATACAACAAACGATTTCCACATACGAGGCCAGCCTAAGAACGTCTGGGACACTGTTAACAAAATAGCAAGTAGAAAAACAATAACACAGTCGCAATTCACGCATTTAAATGGAGAGCCGGTAGAGATCCTTCAGGAGACCCACCGGACAACAGAAGTTCTTAGGTGTTTGGTTTCAAGAACAACTTTCGTGGAATACGCATATTGCTCAAATGTCCTCCGAACTCTCTAAAAGTATAGGTCTCATATATAGAATCGGCCATTTGATACCACCATGGTTGAAACAAAACTTATACAATGCTCTCATTTATTCGAAACTATGCTACGGGATGTTGGTGTGGGGGACCACAACTAAAACTAATTATAACAGGCTCATTGTATTGCAAAAAAAAAACAATTTTCCGCATATATTTATATTATCGTGGTTGTAACGCAGATTTGAGGACCAGTCCTTTATTTACTGAATAGTCAATGCTTCGAGCTGACCAAATCTATTACATAAAGGTTCTGCACACCAAAAGACCCACAATCAAGTTAACAAAAAATCTTCTGGCTACCATCTCAGGCGCACAATACGGCACACTCCAGGGGCGGTATTCTCGTAACTGTCCCTTTTGAAAACGTCCCTTTTGCGTCCCTTTCATCGTGACGTAACTTCCGGTTAAGAGGTGGACGTTGGCAGCATGGAGGAAGGTTGGCAGTAGGTTTGCCGCGCTTGCGTTACGTCACTTCCGGTTGTTGGCTTTTAGCCAATCAGGACTCGCCAAAAGGGACACTTTTGAAAGGGACGCAAAAGAGACAAAACTCGAGAATACCGCCCCAGAAGTAAGAACGAGCTATGGTGAGCAATCTTTCCTGTACCGGTCAACTGAAATATTTAATAAATTAGGAGAAAAACTAAAACCTCGACGCCAGTGAACTTACGTTTAAAAAACAGGACAAAGAAGTGTTACTTAAGCAAAACGCTCGCAAGACTGATATATAATTAAAGGTTCGAAGTATATGTGTACATGTTCCCCTAAAGGTAGAAATTAAAAACAATTACAAACAAAAATATATTAATACGTAATTGTGACATAGTAGTGTAACTGATGAAAGTTCATGCGTACGAATTACTGCGTTTATGTGAACATTATGATCCCTTTGTGAATTTGAGTCCTATGCTTTGTATAGTACATAAGAAGTGAGTTTGCTTTGTCCTATTTCTCTATTACGATTGTGCTATCATGCTTAAATTTGTGAACAGACGTGTTGTTATGTACGCTGTAAATCGGGTGGCTGAGGCCTCTGTCAGGCAACGCTCGCCTTTAGTCTCAGCCTCCCCTGGGTTTTTGCCAAGAAATAGAAAATCAAATCAAATAAAAAAAAATCAAATCAAATATGTAACGCTCCTAAATAAGGTAAATGACGGTTATATATGCACATTGTACTGCCCATGGCTTAAGAAAATTTAAAAGCTGTGTGCTATTTGCTCACAAGTTAAAAGGGCCAAATATATCGTTCACAAGTTCCAGCAATATAACGAACTTGCTTGAAAGACTATAGTGCCCGAAACGGGACTAGAGTGCGCGCTTTCCCACTCCTATCTCTTCCTCTTCTCCCCCCCTTTTTATTCCCTGAACCCCATTCCCCCAGTGCAGGGTAGCAAACCGGGCTCTACACCTGGTTGACCTCCCGGCCTTTCCGTTCTTTTTTTCTTCCTTCCTTACCTTTTCGGAAATCGCCATTCACGCAGCACAGCACACGGCTCAGAGGAATAGCGCCCGCCTCGTATGGAGGAGGTACCGGATTCGAATCCGTGTACCACCGGAGACCCACCGGTTCCTTTAATGGGTACAGGCGCCCCTGCTCTAGTGCGCTCACTTGAAAGGGGGAATTGCCGACTTGAGCGTGCGCCCACTTGAAAGCTGCCTTTACCCTTGCGAGGGGCCCCTGACCCTTGTAAATCGGGCGGAGCCACCGGCCTTAAGGCCGCGTTGCCGTATTGCCGGGGGTGAAAGAGTTCGGTGGCATGCCCTGCCACAGGCGGGTACGAGTAGAGCGTCCACCGGGGCTGCGGAAGTCCCAATGTGCATTCGTGTGCCTGGTAGGTGCCCGGTAGGCGCCGGGCACCTAACGGTGAAATAGGTACAAGTGACTCCCCGTCCTGGGGCTCCGCCCTTGTGCAGGACTACAAGACTTGGGAAGTTGACCCGTTTTTTACAGCAAATCGCCCCTATGGAATAGGGCGGCTGTAAAAATGTAATTATTTAAGGGCAAAGCCCCTTAGGAGCTGGGGCTGTTGGCGTCTCCTGTCGTCATCGTAGTCATCGTAATCGTCGTCTCATGTAGTTACGGTACCTAAACAGCGGTAAACTCGTTTACGCCTCACGGTAGAACGTAAGGCGTACTAAAAAACACCGGCACACTCGTTTATTCCTCGCGCTAGAGAGCTTCGTGCTACAAAGACAAGATACTTTTACAGCAAGGCTGTCTACCTCCACTTCCAAACGGTTTCATCTTTGCTGGCAAAAACGCCAAGGTGCCAAGAATACCCTAACACACTGCATGCTTCGCCCCTCCCCAGGTTTCACGCTAGTGGAGATGGCCCGGGATTTTTTTTTACCCCCAAACATGTACGGATACACATATTTACGTCCATAGTAGTAATTGCAATGCACCTATAATGACTAATAATGCGCACATTATTAACTATTGTTATAATTAACTATTCATAGTCACTTTGTTTGCCTGATAAACTTATTCACTACTGCGCGGACCACCCGGCACTCCGGAGCAGTGGGAAAGCGGACTGACCAGCTCTCAGCACGAGACTCGGGAACGCCTGATCTCCCGGGCTAGAGAAGCAGTGGTCGCTAGTGGCTTTCTGAACTAAGAAGAGGACACTCACCTTCGTTTTATGTTATTTTGATCGGCTAGTGTTTCTACAATAACTACAGCTACCAAGTTCTTTCAGGTTGATAGAGAAAGAAAGAGATAGAAAAAAAATATTTCATGAAAGCTGACGAGCTTTCAGGTTGATAGTGCGGCAATGTATCGAATCCGTCGCTTTTCAGATTTATTATGCTGCACGACCCTAGTTGTGCGGGCCTTTCGACAATTATTCGTTTTATCGTCTAACAGCATGCTTAAACCGCCACGACCCTCCAAACCATTACTTTAAGCGAACGCTGTCGAAAAAACAGTTACAATTTCAAAAACGTTTTTTACTCACATATCTTTTTCCTTAAATGTAGAAATTCAGAAGAGAAAGTTACACAAGGCTGGAAAGAGAAGTGCGAAAATCGCATGCACATCTGGTGTATCGCGCGAGCGAAATTCTGTTTCCATGTAGGTGCAAGCCTGGAACTTCCTGTGCGCACCCAGTGCCATCTCCTGGTTTGAACAGTCCTTCTATTCCTTTAGGCAAGTGCTAAAACAACTCACCTGCTCTGCCTCAATAAAGAGAACAGTAGTCCTAGCCCCCGCAATGTCATTCTTTTCCGCAAGACTCGTGATTTTTTTTTACTGTGAAATTCTCTCTTAACTCAATTGTGAGGATTCTCTACGTATAATGGTGGTTTCGTATCGTACATGTCGGTTTAAACATGGGGCGTGGCGTGTCAACACGTTTAGTCGATGTTCTGCACCGCACCGGAAGTACCCGGCTTGTACCTATCTCGGAACGGAATTTCGCTCCCGTCTCACTCTTGCCGCACTTACGAGGGGTAAAATAAGAAAGCGCAAAATGTAGAAAAGGCACATGGAGGTGCTGGGTATCGATCCCAGTACCTCTCGCATGCTAAGCGAGCGCTCTACCATCTGCGCTACACCCCCACTGCCCTGCGGACAAACGGAACACTGTTAGGTTCTTGCAGCATCGCTCGGGAAACTAGAGCACGCGAGGGTGACTGCAGCCGCCGCTGGCAAACCGGTTATCTATAGGTCTCGCGGTTGGCGTTGCGGAATGCATTTTCCTTCTAGAGCGAAGTATCTCCACTCCATGGGCGATGGCGAAAGTGTGGAGTACGGGGACTCGAAATGACATCCAAGTTGCGCCCCGAGTGACATCCGATTTGCGCCCCGACTGTCATTCAACTTGAGCCGTGAGTTGCACCTTGATTATTCCCTCAATGAAAGTGCAACTCACGGCTCAAATCGAATTTCGCTTCATTTTCGCTTGATGGTGGTGTGCGCACGAATGGCCGCGGACGGACATTGGGAGCTCCTAAGGTATTCCACACCTTTAGGGGCGAGGGAGCAAGCCGTTTGACTCTCGGGTACTAACTCACGGTCGCAGCTCAATGGGTAAGACGACTGACACTAACTCTGTCTGGTCTACTAGACACAGGCTCGCATCCTGGCGGTGCCTGTGTGATTTTTTGCGATTATAAATGCTATGCGCACGGATGCGGACGGACATTGTGTGGTCCTAAGGTACTCCGCACCTAAAAAAACACATCGGAAGGTGGGGATAGGTGAGATGGTTCTTGAAGTACAAATAAATAGTCGTCGGAGAAGCATCATTGCCCTTGCCCGGCGTGCACTCAGTCACCCTCCGGAGATGCTGGTGCTGCCAGTGCTGTTCACGCACGACTTGTAATCCAGCATCTCTCTTCTTCTCCCTTTCCATCCTCTTTGCTGTCACTCCTGCCCCTAGACTCAGTTTTGATTAAGGTGCCCTCAACCCGAGAGGCAGTTATCGGCTGAGTCAACTTCTCCCTTCCCTTTCGATAAAAGAGTCAACTCCGTCCTCCATTCTCTTTCGAGACGTTCAGCAGAATTGTGAGCAGGCTTTACTGCGTAACACACGATGTGAGAGAGCCATCTTACAATGACCAAGTTCACGCCCATCTCCTGAAAGTCGGCTTCACTGCGCAGTACAAACGCATTGCTGGGAAGACCTTTCTGAAGGCCATTGTTTTATCAAAATACGAAGCGGCGGAGGCGAACAGTTGGTCGAAGGGCAACGGTGTGCCGAAGCTAGCAGAAAGGGAGTGGCTCTCAATCTCGCTGCATGGATCCCCCAAAACTGGTAGTTAGTCTATAACTGCTCAGCTGCTATACAAGCCCGATGACATTTAAGCATTTCTTGTGAGTTGTGAGCGCGAGAGCAGTAATGTCCTAGTGAATGCCGCTAAGTGCTGCTTTGAGTTTTCCGTTGCGAATAACGTTTTACGGTTAAATTAAGTGCGGGTTATTCTTTAGAGTTTTTAGGTTAGTGTTTTGGCTGTATACCGGAGTAGACGGTATCTCAAAATCCTACTGCAGCGCAAAGCATCCTAACCCACTAACTGCGCCTCCTGTTCGGGCCAGTGCGAGGTGTGTTTGGTGACATGTCGCAGCAGCCGGACGCCGAACGAGTGGCCGCAGCCACCACGGCTCTGCGAATGCGGAGGAATTGCCTAGCAGTGTAGTCCTTATTTGTACTCTATTACGAAGCACGCGTTATGGGACGCTGGGCAGTCACGTGGGTTTAGGAGCCACTTCGCTGTCACAGACGCCACTGACAGAGCCGTTTTCGTTCAATGGGTCATCCAATGCTTTCGCTTTAAAAGACAGGGCTTTTTGTCCCGGGTTATGAGCGGGCCAGTTACAGCTCGGCGAGGCCGGGCTGAAAATAGGTGGCGTCGACAAATTCCGCCATGGAAAAAAAAAACTGGTCTGTCCGTTTTGCTAATCGGCATTGAGAGGCTGAACAGAAAACCTGTGATAGGTGGCTTAAACAGGCCCTGAAAAAAGTCGTTTCTTCCTTCGTGTGAACCTGAGCAACGGGCCGCACTCACTCATGGCACTTGATGACACATCACAATGTTGCTCATGATGAGGCAGCCCAAAGTTTCTCTTTTCGTCATTCCTGTCTCCACTGCTGGGTCATCTTGTGGTACGCATTGGGATGGCCTGCCGCTGCCTCTTCTGAGCGGAATGTCATGCCTCGGCTAGCGAGACGTGAATAATGATGACAGTAATGCACCATGTATGCTTGGCTAAATCGAAAAATTTCTCCGTATGTTCGCAAAATCATCCACGCCATACTCTCTTCCGACTGATACACCCTCCGGGCTTGGATACCCCCTAGAGAGCACGGCACACTATTGACGAGCTCAGGTTTAATTTGGACCCCGCCTATGCCGAAAATGTATATTTTGTTGCGAGAAAAACTCCGTCATAGTCATCATTTTCTCTGTCCTTACAGGCCTACCTTTTGCAAAGGGGAGTTAGCCCCGATGGTTGTTCTCTTGGAACCAAGCATTTTATCTCCTAACAGAAACGCGTATTTCTAGCAAGGTACGCCCGGTATATCTTAATTGTTGAAAATGACGCTATTACCTGAGCCCCATCTAGCTGAAATTTCCTCCTTTGTGCTTTCACCTGTGCGCAGCACCCCGCTGCACGAAAACCACGCCCCCCTTTGTCCGGGCGGGCTCGCCACGTGTGCGAACGAGATGCACGCCGGCTCGTGTAGCCCATTGTCTCTTCGAGGCCGAGGGAAACGAACCCGTAGACGCAGCGGAAAAGGAGCACCGCACGTGCGACCGGAAACGCACGTCAGGGAGGACATTGCACTGCGAGTATGTCACACCGATACACGTTTGAGCAATCATGCTTAACTAAGAGAGACAACGAGTCGTGTTCTGAACACGCTTGTGATCTGACATAATTCTAGAAACTCTGGTAGAGAGACGTTAGCTCAAGTTAAGCGAGAGAAGTGCGGCTGGGCAGGCCATGTTATGCGAGTGAAGGACGACAGGTGGACCATCCGCTTAACTGAATGGCTACCAGATATGGCAGACGAAATAGAGGAAGACGAAGGATTAGATGGATGGATGGATGGATGGATGGATGGATGGATGGATGGATGGATGGATGGATGGATGGATGGATGGATGGATGGATGGATGGATGGATGGATGGATGGATGGATGGATGGATGGATGGATGGATGGATGGATGGATGGATGGATGGAGCTAAGGAAATTCGGGGACAAATAATGGACTCGAGGCACAACTGGAACTCATTGGGACAGGTCCTAGTCCTGCTGTGGACACAACCGGGCTGGTGATGATGCTGTTGGAATACGTCCATAAATCTTCTGCCCCACACCTCACCCCCACCCCCCACAGGGGTTCGAGGCTTGAAGCTGTTATTATTCGACTGCAAAAAGTGGCCCATTGAGCGAAAAAATGTTACCATCCCTTCCCAAAGAAAGTTGAGACAAGCGCGAAAGCTAAAAGTGCGTCCAACCGATCGTGAAACCTTGAAATACCGAAATCCCGAATAAAAACTCCCACCTCCCCTCGCGGGAACCCCTGTGTAGATGCGACGCATAGGGGGTTCACGTTGCAGCGTTGGACAGCGGAGGAACGGCGCTGGAACGATGGAGCGGAGCGGCGCAGGCACCGCGTTTTATAGCGCGCATAACGGTGAGGGGACGCGCCGGCGCCAGTGCGCCTGCCGCGGCTATGACGCAACGCAATCCAACACAATCCACTTTAATCCAATCCAAGCCAAGCCAATCCACTCGAATCTAATCCAATGCCCCTCGCGAGAGAGTGTTCGCTATCGGAGAGGAGAGGGGGTGAGCGGCGGGGAGCTTAGCTGGCGCGGCGAGGATAATGGGGGAGGGGTGGACGCCGACAACGCCGACAACAACGCCGTATGGATACAGGGACAAGGCGAGTGAATGAGATGCGTCGCATCTAAAAACGAACACACGCGACAATTTTTTTCGCGCACTAAGTAAACACATCTACGAATGATTTAAATGTATACCGATACGTGGTTTATGAGATAAAGGTATACCATTTTACTCCTTCTTCATAGTCGATGCGTGCATTATTGTCTTATCTGGAACCGCTCCTGTTTCGCGGTTTTCAAGCAACCGTTTTGACACAATGCAGGCCCGGTTTCACGCACACGCCGTGTATCCAGAGATCTTACCGGAGCTTTTCGGTCGGCCGACCGGTCTATGGAGATATGCCTTCTTTTGATAGGACACCACCGGCCCCACAAAGCTTTCGCTTTAAAAGGGCGGCGCCCGTGTCACTCCTGTGCGAGGAGCGCGTGACATGTCATTGTTACGCTCGAGTGGAGAAGCGGCGGTTTCTCAGCTCAAGAGAAGAGGAGGGATGAGGTTACGTCCGTCGTCTCTGTCAACCCTCTTTACGCTTATGAATAGCGGTTGGCACGGGTCGCTCCAGACAGGAGGGATTGTGGTTGCTATAGTCTCGAAAGGACAAGATCAATGACCTTAGATCCAGACATGCACCATCACGGTGGCAGGTTCGGAAGGAGTGCGCCCATTGGATGCTACGCGTTCCATAGCGCGCGGACACTCGGCGGCGTGTGTAGAGAAAGGAAGAAAAACGTTTTAGTGAGCTCGCAAGTAAGAGTGGAAATACTATATTCCGGAAACTAGTGCCCTAGCCGTCTTCGCCCGCGTCACCACGAGGGTCTGGTTCTTCAGTTGACAACAGCTGGTCAACAGTGTCTCCCATTGCTCAGGAAAGAAGTGGGTGGAGAGGGGAGGTAGTAATGGGTTGTGTCACTGCCTTCTAGGAAGACTGTTTGCGTCACGGATAGCTGAAGTGATGAAGTGGCAGCGGAGGACAAGGCTGCGGAGAAAGGCGCGGAAGATCCCTCGGAATTAGTTAGTTGAAGCTTTTATTTGAAAGGAAGGCCATAGCCAATGAGGGGGTGGTTGGGGTTGGGATGGGAATGGGGGTGTATAGAATATGATCTTAGTTCGCACTTCACAGTTCACACTTAGTTCACACTCAGCTCACATTTCACACTTAATTCACATTTCAAACTTATTCACACTTCACAGTTTTTGAGTCAGTGTGACGGGTTAGGCGTCGCCGTGCTAGACGACTCGCGCCAGACCACTCTTAATTGCGAAGCTAGCAAGCTCCGAAAGAAGCTCACCGCGGTCTATGTTGTCTGATATATCAGGGAAGGTAAACGGAGTGTGACGGGATAGAAGCTGAGTTCGATGCTTTTGGAAGTATACACATGACCAAATTAGATGGTGTAAATCAGATTTGACGACCATATTGCAATAAGGGCAATGTTCCCGTCCTTCAGGTCTGCGGGTCCATTTCTGAATTATATGTGGAGTATACGCAGCACCAGCACAAAACTTATTTATGAACACTTCAGCCGCTCTTGGTTGCGTGCCGACATTGAACAAGTAACCTGTGGGGGAGGCCATCCGTTGTTCCTGTTGTCGTGCCATCTTAAGTCGGAGCAGGAGAAGAGCCGGGGGCGTGGAAGAGGACAACGAGGAGTTCGGTGGAGAGGAACGAGCGATGCTCTCCTGCGCTGCCTCGTGGGCAGCCCGATTTCCTGTGTTCGTGTCTTCATGGCCCGGCGTCCAGTCAATTCGGCCTTGTACACCCTGTCCTCTGAGGAGTTCCATTTGCAGCAAAATAGAGTTCACTATTGGGTTGGATGAGAAAGGCTTCCGGAGTTCTTGTACAGCCTCAAACGAATCTGTGAGGACACGCACGTGTCCAGGGGGCCGGGTGTCGAGATCGTAGCATAGATGACTAAGTGCATTATTTATAGCGTGCAATTCACCTTCCAGACTTGTGGCATTATTATAGTGGAGTGTAGAGCTGCCATTTAAAGATGTTTGTTCCGGGCATATCCATGCGGTGCCAACAGTACTCGATGTAATGCTTGCATCTGTGAAAATGACAACTTCCCCTTTGAGTTTGGTGTCCTGTAGGTGCCGAATTCGCCGTTTTCTTGCATGGCACTTGGTTTGTGGTATCGCTCTGGAACTGTGTCCTAGGACATTGACTGTGAACGTCCAAGGTGCCAACACAGTCGGCAGAGGCACTTCCGGGGGAGGCTTCTGGGCGTCCCATGCCATAAGTTCAATGCCCTGTCTTGTGAGGCTGCGTTTAGCCTCAGCCTGACATCGCGTACCGTGCATAATAGTGTCTATTGGAGGGATGGGGACAGCACGCTCGAGGGCGTCGATTTGGGTGTGTTTTGGAAGGCCGGTAATTGCTCTCAGAGTAGCTCTATGTAGAGCACGGAGAGTTTTAAGGTTTGTCTTGTTAAGTTCATAAATGGGAGCGCCATATGTCATTGTGCCAACCGCGACAGCTCGAGCCATGGAGAGGCATGCACGTTGATTTGCTCCGCCGTACTTATTGGACAAACGAACCATTAGTGCGAGCATCTGTTTCCATTTTTGTCTTAATTGTGACAACCAAGCCTTGGGACTGCCACTGCTACAGAGGGGAAGGCCAAGGAGTCGAACTGATCCTCTCGCTGCCTCTATGACCCTTCCGCCGATATGCAGAATGGCATCCTCCGTGTGCGCGTTTGCTTTGGAGTTTGTCACAACCAGAAGCTCGGTTTTCTCTGGGGCTAGTTCAAGGCCTAGATTGGGTAAAACATCCTCGAGTGTGTTCACCGCAGCTTGTAGTTCTGTAATCATGTCCTGCTTAGTGTGGTAGTCACTGCCTTCGGTCCAAATAGTAATATCGTCGGCGTATATTGCGAACCGAGTTGACGTTTCTTTCTCCAATGCCTTTGCGAGCTGGGCCATAACTATGTTAAAAAGTACGGGGCCCAGTACAGATCCCTGTGGGACTCCCCTCTTGTTGTAGTATGTATTTGGTGCCCATCCGGGCAGTGAGCCACAGAGCTGAACCGGCCGATTTTTGAGGAAGCTGCGTATCCAGTTTTGTGCACGCACACTGGGGAACGCCTGGGCAAGAGCGTTCAGTATGGCCGCCTGGTCGACTCTGTCAAAGGCCTTGCGGAGGTCGACAGTGAGGACATAGTCTGGAAGATCACGGCGATTCGCTTGTCGGTTGATTACTCTTCTAAGTAGCCAGAGGCAGTCATGCGTACCAAGGTTCGGTCGGAATCCTGTTTGTGCTGGATGAAACCAAGCCTTCACATGTTCCAGGTAATATTGCATTCGGTTGTTTATTAGTCGTTCCATCAATTTACACAGCGTAGGGGTAAGAGAGATCGGTCGCAGGTTGGTTACTTCTGAGGGGTCTTTGCCAGGCTTTGGGATGAGATTGATCAAAGTATGCTTAAAGGTTTCCGGGATATCCCCCGATTGCCAGGAGTCGTTAATTAAACTGAGCAGATGTTCAAGTTGCGGTTCATCCAAGTTGCGTATATGTTTCCACGTTATGCCGTCATGCCCTGGTGCCGATTTCGTTTTGCTTTGCCGTATTGTAGCCCGAAGTTCCGCAGGCGTGAAAGGAGTGTCCAGAGAAGGGTCCGGGTTATTTACCGTAATTTGAGGTAAATAATCAGTGGGAGTAGAAGTAGCTGATGGGAAGAAGGTTGTAATAATGTTTTTTTCTACGTGGTCCGGAGGCGCACTAAGCGTTAGGGTGGCGAGAAGCGGCGACCGTTTCTTTCCCTTTCCAGCCATGCTTCTATAGATGCCCCAAAGCCGAGAGAGGCCTCGCTCTTTCCCCACTTGGCAGCACAGTTCCTGCCAGTTGTCATATGCAAGCTGCTTCTGATAATCCCGAATAATTTTAAATTGCTTGCGAAGTTTTATCAGGTCGCAGTGTCTTTTGCCAAGTTGTCGGTATCTGCATGTCAGGTCCTTAGCTCTTTTCCATAAGTTGGCAAGGTGACCATCAAGCGCCGGTGTGTCTTCAGAGCAGGTGACCGCTTCCTGCGACATCTCTGCTGCAGACCGGATTGTCTGAACGAAGGACGTAAAATCTGTGGACATCTCCGATGATTCATTTAGTATTGCACGGAAGCTGTTCCAGTTGGTAACTTGTAAAGTTTTATTTGAAATTTTCCGTCGCCCTTTGAGCGTAATCGCAATAGGAAAATGGTCGCTGCCCCACGTGGTATCGTATATTTTCCACCCTGATGCTACTCCATGAGACGCGAAGTTGAGGTCAGGTGTCGTGTCTCGCTGTGAGGGGTGTGCTCCAACTCGAGTAGCCACCGTGAGATCATTCAAGAGAGCGAGGTTGTTCATAGACGTAACTTCTTCGACTTCACGACCCCGCTTGTTTGAATCAGTGTACCCCCAAGCTGTGTTTCTAGCATTGAAATCACCTCCTATCACGATAGGGACATTAGGATACCGATTTATGACATCTGTCAGCCATTGGAATGAAGGTTGAAATGCAGAACTGTTAACTGGTGTGTAGTACACTGATGCCACCAGTATCGGCTTCCCGGATGGAAGAAGAGCATGCACTAATATCACCTCATGTCGCTTTGAAGTAAGACCAGCTAAACGGATTTGTTTACAAGCAATATCACTTCTGGCCAGGAGTATTGCGTATCCCGGCGCCGAAGGTGTAGGGTTACTGGAGACATTAATGGTTCTTTTACGTGCATTAGTAATGGCTGGGTCAGAATATGTGACGTAACCGCGTATAGTCGGAACACATCGAGTTTCTTGCAGGAGTACGAAGAGGGGGCGAATTTGCTGTACTTTTTGATATAAGATTGCCGAACATGTAACGTAGCTACGGCAATTCCATTGTAATATGTTGAGAGTGTTCATTGTTGCGTAGGAGTAGGGTTGTTTCTTGGGGGAACCTTTCGTGGTGGTTCCTCTTTATCTGGTAGTTTATTAGTGATATACTCGATCATGGAGGACGTCTCTTTCATGAAACTCTCGAAAAGAATACGAATCTTTCCTATTTCGTCTTGCCGAGAAGCTCGTTCCTTGTGAATCTCCGATCGTATTATGTTGAGCACTTGCATTAGTTCTGGTTCAATTCTTGGTTGCGATGTAGGTGTTAGTTTCTTACTTTGGCTCCTGCTGCGACGGGTAGAGCCCTTGGGCTGCCCTGTCTCTTGTGGCGTCGACGCTTGGGAATTCCGTTCTGCCAGTGCCTTCTTTAGTTCCTGGTTTTCTTTTCGTAGCTGTTGTACTTCTTGACGAAGAGATGCCAGTTGTGTCAGTACTTCTGAGCTCAGGGAATTGTCGTTTTGAAGGTTGATTTGTTGCGCGTGTCGGAGGTCTGAGGCAGGAAGGTTACTGGAGGCGCCTCGCATGGAGCTATACCCCGCACTTTGTGCAATTCTGTTTGCCCACGATACTCCGCGAGCGATGTCGTTGGCCGGTAAATTGGTCTTAGCTGGGAGACGGCTCGGGCATTTCGAACTGACGGAGATGTGTCCGACGTCTTTACAGGCTACACAGTACACGGTAGGGCCACATTCAGAAGTATCTGGATGGCTTCTGCCGCACGTTCGACATACCGTGGCGTGAGGGCAGTGTTTGGCCATGTGGCCTATTTGATGGCAATTGTAGCATACCATGCGTTTGGGGTGGTAAGCTGTGACTTTGACTATTGCCATATAGTATTTTACCACCTTGGGAAGGGTGGGAGAGTCGAATGTGATGACTGCTCTGTTAGTCTTGCCTATCCTCTGTACGTGGATCACCTCTGCTTGCTCACATCGGATCCAACGTTGTATTTCCTCATTAGATTCCTCCGGTTCCACTTCTATGACGCCCCGAGTGGTGTTGGGCCGATGTTGCGACGTTTTGACTTCTACGGGGACAGAGACTACTTTTCCGTTATGGCGTATCTGCATCGATGTAGTCTGGGAAATGCGCCGGGCGTGCTCTTGGTCATACACAGTGATGAGTGTGCAATTGCCTGCAAGGTCATACTTTTGCGATGCAATTTCGGCTAGGAAAGTTTGTGGAGCATTTATACCTATAAACAACGGTCTAATGATTGGAACTGTTGGAGAAGGCAGCATTTTCTCCCTGGGATGGTATGCACATATCTTCTAGTTCCATCATCGAATAAGCAAAATGCGGCAGCGGAATGGGCCGTGAAATGGCAGGGTCAATGGCAACTATGTCTTTTACCTTTGCGCGCAACCTCATCTCGAACGCCATAAAAAGAACGCGTAATCACCTGTTCACCCTTTTTTCGTGGTTAGAGAAGGGAATCAAAAAGAAAAAAAGTACGTGCTAAGACAATTTCCTTGACGCGAAAACAAAAACGCTGCTCTCCCGAAAGTAAACATCAGCGGCATTGTCAAATTCTTTCGCATCAAAGCTTTACATCATATATAGTGGCAACTTATCAAATCTTTCGACTGCACATTGAAAAGCAGGGCGACCCGAAGTGCTGGGAAAGCCCGAATAAGTTTAAAAATGCAACATGGTAGCGGTCGTAACTCTTGATTTACCAGAACAAATAATTTGAACTCTGTAGATATTCCTTCCCTCTTACGAATGATCTATTAGAGTACAACATCTGCCCGTTATTTATTCAAAGACGCTGTCTACCTTATATCCCGACTCTCTCACTTGTAAGGCATGCAGGCGACTATAAGATAACGAAGATAAATAAATAAGTAATTGATTTCTCCATATTTATTCGTGCAGCTAGCCGTATTATTGCAAAAACCCTACTCGAGGGACCGACATAAGTTTGTTCGCCACGAACTTTCATCCCGCAAAATGTTCGACCGTTGACCTGCAAGCCGAGCGCAAACATTAGAATGCGCAACTGTGCGACCGCCGTGGCCGCCGGTTTCCCCGGCAACTCTCGCGTGATCTAGTTTCCGTTGCGGCATTGTATGCACATAATGGGATCCGACTGCGCTGTCTTACCGTGGGGGTGTAGCTCAGATGGTAGAGCGCTCGCTTAGCATGCGAGAGGTACTGGGATCGATACCCAGCACCTCCATGTCTTTTTTTTTCTGTACTTAAGCGGTTGCTAGTTTGCTTTGTTTGTCTGGAAGTCTCTCAGGAGCGTCTGCAAACACTCCTGGTCACAAGAGCTGCCACCATCGCCGCCAGACTTCAACCGGCGGCCACCACGCACCGCTAAACCACAGGACTCAATAAAGGTGTTTCTCTCTCTCTGCGTCCAGTGGTTGCCTACGGGCGGGTGGTACAAACATTATAAGATTCGTATGCGAATGGTATACCTGCTGTTATTCGACACTAATGTGATCTGAGACTCTTAGATCGCAGCAAAGCTGTATATAACTGGGATGTCAAGGTGTCGCACCGGCTGCAACAGCTTGCTCAGTGGCTTGTGTTTAGTGCGTGGCACAATTCATAAAAAAATAAAAAAATGTCCCATGGCTTCCACATTTGCATATGATAGCTTATATTACCACTAGGAAATTATTTCCAGACGTGCATTGCAGTTTAGAGGTGAAGGAGACTTTGTAAGATAAAGTGCAAGCATGATTTTTGTAAGCTAGCTTTCCCCCACTGCGTGTCGCAAAGTGAAGTATGGCCGTCTGCTGAGGGAGTAGGGTTATAGCCCCAATACAGTTAAACCTGGATGTAACGAACGTCCCTGTAACGAATTCCTGGATTTAACGAAGTTTTTCAATTCCCCATTACCAGCCCCATTAACCTGGATGTAACATTAACCTGGATGTAACCAGCCCCATTAACCTGGATTAACGTGGATGTAACCTGGGTTAACCTGGATGTAACGAATTCGCTACGCTGATGAGGCACTGTTTTTTGCACTTTTTTTGAAAAATTGGCGGGAGATATGCACTAATTTAGCGATCTTCGCCCGCACCGAAAGCTACTGTGCGTTTCCAGTCTCAATGTGGTGTCGCTTAGGTGCTAGGCCTGCCTGTCTGTGTGTAGTCGCGGTTCTCCACTGCTATCTGTGGTGTCAATTCGTAGGTGATGAGTTCTGCTGCCAGAAAACGAAATGTTTTGTCTTTTCAAGACAAGCTCGCAATTTTAAATACTGTCTGCCCCGGTGAGAAAGAAGAACGTCGCCGACTAGTACAGTATCCCAGCTAGCGCGCTCTCAACAATTATGAGTGCGGAAAAGAGCATCAAGTTCCCGAAAAGTCGCCCTTTCAGCATAAGTTTCGTCCTTGAAACGGGTTAAGGCACCGAAAATTCTCGAAAAGCATAAGTGATACTTAAGGTACGTTTAGAATATGGGGGTATGTGATCTTGCTTCTTTGAAGTGTCGTGTAGTGACTAATTTTGTGGGAAAGCAGCAGCCCGAAATCACGCGGTTTTTCACTGTGTAATAACTCCTTACGGGTTAGTTCCCCATCCCTGATACCTAGCATTTTGGTTTCATTTCTGCTTCATTCACGCGAGCCTTAACTCGAAACCTGTATGTAACGAATACCTGTATACATCGTAAAATTGCGAATTTTCGTCAACTTCGTTACATCAAGGTTTAACTGTACATACTCCTCTCTACAGCCGCCCCATCTTTCCTGAGCGTAAATAATCCTCGGAACGTGAAGCGTCTTTCCTTCTGACATTTCGCAGGGGCGCACTTCTTGACGGCCACTTGTGCAACCCACTGCAGCATGCGCTGTGATTGGTTTAGCCGCTGTATCGTAAAACGTCGTTGTCTCCACCCACCGATCGTGTGTGTCCCTAGTCTGTCTGTGATGTAGAGATCGGGCAACGCTCCTTATAATTCACTGTAGCAAATTCCCAATATAGCTAAACCCCAACATAGCAAGTTAAAGCAGGGCGGCAGCTTGGCTAAACTTCCCTCTTCATAAGGTAGAACGGCTCTGAGTTTTCGGTTCCAGTCAATATTCCTTTCTTTGTAAATATTCGGCTAACTATATATTTTCTATCATTGGTGTAAATGTCGTAGTCACGAAAGTACGTGCTAGGGGATGAGTCTTTGGAGTGAGAACTTGTTGGCGAATGTGGAAACGCAAATAATAGCCTTCTAATAATAATAATAATAATAATAATAATAATAATAATAATAATAATAACCGAAATCGTCCTCGTCAGACACTTGTGATGCCGACGCACTCGTTAAAGGGCTTTTCTGCTTCGCTACGCCGCCTTCGAACAGATAACCTCGTAAAATTGGTAAATAAATGCACATATGCTAAATACAAGTACCTAACCTTCTCATTACGTCCAGCAAGCGGGTTCGGTCAAGCTGACAGTTAAGGCTGGAGAACACGTAACACTTCACAAGCTGCCGTTCATTTCCCAAGCTGTGTGTAAGCACCTTGGGTGGTACATTGTTTTCGACAATCCACCAACATCAGCATATCTGCCTCACCGTGACATTCTAATGTGGCAAGACGAAGAAAAGCGACAGCAGAAGTTACGGGCTTGGAAGGACTTTCTCGGTTTGGCAGATGAAACCAAATGTCTAAAGCTCCTCTTTTCGCTTTTCTCCACCTTGCCAAAGTAAATAGACACGGTGAGGTGGACGTGCTGATGTCCAGAACAAGGTTGAGAACAATGTACCCCCTACGGTGCTTGCACGCAGCTTTTGAAATCAACGGCTGGTTGGGAAAGAATCTGAACGCCCAGCGCTCGTGTGTGTCTATAAAGAGTTTCAGCAGTCCGTCCGTTCCGTCGTGTACGTAACTAGCATGTTGACCGGGACCCGTCTGGGCCCTTGGGCATTCGTCACGGTAGGGGTATTAGTTATGCCGGCCTGCCTTCGCCATGTGCGTGCCTCCTCGCCCTTCCTTTTCGCCCTTCTGCACGCGCAGGCGCAGACCGGCCTCCACATCCAAAGCTCACCAAAGAGGAATTAAAGCAGCTACAAAGACTTCAGACAAATTAATTCCCACATGCCATACAATTGCATTTGATGTACCCCACATTACACAGATACGAATGCAAGTTCTGCAGCGGTACGCCCAACACCCTATAGAACGTGGCATGAGAGTATAAGGGTGTGGAGGTACTCCCGGAGATCCTGGCACCATCACAGCATCAATGCGAGGCCGTGCTGACCACGGTTCTGGAGAACCAGCGTGGTCTCGTGACCCGGGCTCTTCGTGCTGCGTCAGCCCATGGCACCCCGGACTAGGGACGCCAACCACTCCGGATGATTACCTCAAGACCAATGCAGAAGATCATCCCCCGTTCCTTTACCCTCTTCTGGCAAATGCATGCTTATACTGTTGGCAGTCGGTGTGGCGCAGTGCCAATTCATTACAAATTAACTCCCACACTTTGTCTACTCCGAAGCGACGACCGAACTCCTCGACGGATGCAAATACAGTTTGAAGCATCGCACTGTGATAAATATGACACACAAAAAATTTCGGGTGGGGGAAAACTTAAAGCATCAACTGGACGTAAGCAAACCGCATCGAGAAAAAGAATGAACCAAAGCAGGCAGCAAACGCAGGAGTCCCCATCCAGCGAGGCGCTAAGGTAAAGTTACCTAAAAAAATCACTTCAGTCACGCGAACGGCGTTCGCAGCTCCACCAGAGTTCGCGTTGCTCCCGTGCTAGAAGGTTTTAGATTGCGGGGTCTCCTTTCCCGTGCCGGTAAAGACTGGCATCGTTGGTGACAGCAGGCTGCACAATGTTCAGGCTCTTTATGCTTTAAAATTTGGCATGTTTACCGAGATCACCGATCTGCCCACCGTGGGGATGGAGCACAGTTATTCCCGGGCCTCCTGAGCCCTATTCTTGAATAGACTAAATATAACACTACACGCTTTATTCGGAACAATGACTCAGACGATAACGAGGTGTTTTTCAAGCACAGACAACGTTAGTAAGAGCTGTGAACGTAGGCATGAAGAAAAAATGACAAGAAAAGAGAAGATGTGGAGGAACTGAGTATCGATCCCAGTACCTCTTGCATGCTAAGCCAGCGCTCCATCACATGAACTCAAGCCCTGCGCTACTAAAGGCGCCAATGGGAGCCCCGTCAGGTGTGCGCTGCGGTATCAAATAGCGGAGCACGCGAGGGTAACCGAGGCGCCGTGGTCCACGGCAGCCGGTTATCGCACGGGTTTTCCGTTTCACGTTCTAATTTTCACCGTCTCCTTGGACGTGTATCGAGATAGCGGGTATGGATTTCTTGGCGTGCAGCCATACTTTATCCCGCCGGTATAGTATAACATCCTCTGATACAGTGCGGGATGCAATGCAGAGAACTGGGAACCGGTAGACCTTCATGATCCCAGAACCGCCACAGAAAGATGGGACTATAGAAGTACGAGACGACGGATAACTGGACGGAGGGGTGATTCAAGGAAATTTGGTGGAAAAGAATCGGTTCGAACACTGCCGAAAAGGGGCAGTCGAAAGTAAATTCCAAAGTATATTGCACCGCACTGTATATTCCCCGCTATGCCGCTTCTGCGAAGCCCCGGGGACGCCACGTAACAATGCGGTAGGGCGGTGCGACCACGGCCCACTACAGTCGCGCAATCCCTCGCTTTCTTCCTACGAGCTTCGGGAGAGATCTCTGAGCAGCTCCGGCTTCAACGATCTGCGCCTGCTGGCGTTGAGGGCTGCTGAGGCTGGAAGAGCTCAAGTGGTCTTGGACTCCTCCACGTTGCTTTTCGTAATAAACATGTGTAATCTCTCTCTCTCTCTCTTTCTATGAGAAAGGTCTTATTCCTGCAATGAACTTAAGCAGCCTGATGATGATGACTAGTACTGACAAGAGGGCACTCGGTACAGCGAGAAAGCAACTCTCTTTCTCTCTACCTGTCTCTGTGTGCGGACATGTAGCTTAATGGGTAGGAAAGGGCGTAACGTCAGCCTCCTGTGTCCAGGAGGCCGCGGGCCACCTCTACATCCCCGCCTGGCTGCACCAGAGCGAGATGGCGCTCCGGCGCCGACCTGGTCACCGCATTCCCCCACTGCTCATGACATGTAGAGGGGATTGAGTGAGGGCTGTGGTGGCGACAGGAGTCACTAGGTGGTAAGCTGAAAGTGTGGTGTCGCACTGTGGCAGTTGTACGGGAAGGAGGTTGGAGCGACGTGGTACAACATGGTGTGGTTGTAGTATGTCCCTGTCCGCAGTCGACGGTAGACATACGCGTTGTTTGGCAAAGATGTGGTGACGTCAGGATGTTTGTGTAATTTCAGAGTATGGAGCTGAATTGAAGGAGCATAGAAAACAATCAGCGCAAGACAGACGAGGACAATGAAGGTAACAGACACAGCGCGGCACTCACAATTGAATTTTTATTGGAAAAGGAAAAAAACATATATACACAAAACACCGTGCATGTCAAAACAGTTTAATTTAAGAATGAATCACTGCGCAAGCATGCAACTCGTCAAGTCGCACATTCTGCAAGATAACTGATTTCGCTTTTGTGCAAGGTAACAGAAGTTTGGCTAACGCAAGTTTCGCAAATTTTTTATATGAAAAAAGCCTCAGACACTTCCCTTGTATGCTGATTAGTGTGTTTGAACAACACGGTTGTGTCAGCTTCAGATGTACTGCCTGAAGCTGTCAATAAGGTGTTAGGAGTGTTTAAGAGCGAAGGAATGGGTCTGTCTTTCACCTCTGAGGTGCCTAAACATAGTTTGCTGCAGTTTCTCGACCTTAGTTTGCATTTCAAAAGTAGTGACGTTTGCTTTTGTTATGAGCCACGTTCTACAAAACCTATCCTTAATTTCAGGTCAGCCCACTCTAAAGTAGTAAAAAGGGGCATTGCTTTTTCCTGTTTAAGATCAGCACTAGAAAAATCCCGCAAACATTTATTAGGTGCTAGCTTTGTGAAGCAAGTAGCCCGTCTACAAGACGCGGGTTTTCCGTCTAGTGTACTCGTGGCTGTCACCGATAAGTTAATAAAACTTGTAAAAGGTCGTGCTAAACGTAACTCGAGTGGTGATCCTTCGCAGAAGAAAAATAAATTTGCAGTAATTCCTTACACCCACAGGATGGCCCACGGGCTTAAAAATGTAGGTTCCCGCTATGGTGTTAACGTGGTGTTCAAAGCTCCAAATAAATTCTCAAAACTTTGTCCACTGGTTGCCAAAAAAAACAGACAGCAATATAAAGTCCGTTTTTAACAAGTGCACTGTCAACCACAAGTACAAGTATGTTGCGTGTGCTGTAGGCGTTGTCTATCATGTCCCGTTGCCTTGTGGTTTTTGCTTCATAGGTCAAACCGGTCGATGCGTCAATAAACGACTGCGCGAGCATTATCTATCTATCCAGAACTCTTCTCTTTCTAGCTTGGGTTCTTGAAGTTTAGACCTGGCCTTCCCATTGGGAGGGTCCGGCTGAGGAGTCGTGGGCTGCAGGGTGGGCTGCCTCATTCCCTGCAAGGCTTTCCGGGCCTGGAATACGGTTAATAGAGATATCGATGTGTTCGGTTCTGGAGTATCTGGATGGCTCGGGGAGGTGCGAGGTTGGCATGTCCTAGGCGACAGGCTTGATGCGTGTCCGTTATGTTAGTCAATTAGTGCTCTGGCAGGCGGGTTCTCGAGGCGTGGGCGATGGCAAGCGCTTCGGCGGCTGCTGCTACGGGTAGCTTCCAACAGGGCACCGTGGTTGCTATTTTCCCAGTTGAGTCAAGAACTACGAAGGTTTGTACACAACTGGTCAGTAGATTGAGCAATGTCCGTGTACCCAAATATGAAGGACTGCGCTGTACCGTTTTTTAAGAAGCCTCGCCCTGGCCTCGCGGCGACATCTCTTTTAAGGTTCAGTTGATCTAGCAACTTTTCAACACGTTTTCAACACGTTCGTTTTTAATTGCTACACCAAATTTCAGTCAGAAATCCCATTTTATTTTTTAAAAATACTCCCACTTTGAGTAATAATGTTCTTGTGATGAAGTTCGGGTTAGCCGAAACACGTGCCAGAAGTCATAAGGGTCGGAGACATGGCATGGATGAAGAATGCGGTGGTTGTATTGTCGGAACGTGAGCCATGCGGTGCGCGGAACGAAAGGAAAAAAAACCAAATAATAAGACTAGGAGAAAGGAAAGAGGACAGCAGTCCTTGTCAGTCCTAGTCGCGCTAGTCCAGTAACCTTAGTCGGGTGCGGCGTCAGCGCCTAATGCCAACGGAACGTGCTCACGTTGCTGCGCAGCGTCCGATGAGGTCCAGTAGCGCCAGGCACGGTAGAAGCGGCAGCAGGCACAGGTAATGGGGCTGGATCCAACGGGTGGTCTGCCGGAAGAGGTTGCGGCCCCCTCCTGGTTGGCCCGACGACCAGGCGACCCGGCGCAAGGCGCGGATGCCCGGCGCAGCGACAGACACGGGTATCCGGCGCTGTGGCGATGGCCCCGTAGCCCCGGCAAGAGCTGTCGACGTCCCGGCGCGGTATCACGGGCGCCGTTAATGGGTTTCTTCGCAATTCCAAGCGCGACCCCGAGCTCGAGCCAATGTCGCCGTTCCGTCCTCCTCGCGCACTCGCCCTGCCTTCTCATCATCAGCGCGCATGACATCGTGGCACATACCCGCGCACGGGGGATTGACTTGGCATCTCGTCACAGTTCTTAAGTTTTTCTCAGTATGCCAGTGTTTTCTTTAGTTAAACATTGTAGACATGACCGCCGCAAGCCACATGTTTTGGTAGTGTTGAAACATATCGCCCAGATATGCTCCTCGATCGAGCTTTCTCTCAGCTTTCGATCAGGCTGATAAACAGACGACTAAAACTTTCGCGTCTAGGAAGCCAGAAAAACGCAATCGTCTTTGAAGCACCTCATCCTCTATAATGCTCGGCAATTGCTTTGTAAGCGCAGTTCAGACATTAAAATGCACAACGTTGAGTCTACGGTGGGAGCCGGTTTGTTCGGCACTGTCGCGGGATCTATAGTTCATATCACAAGCTAGCTGCAGCACTGCGGAGGCTACATTGTTGTCCCCCTCAGGGCGCCTAAGTTACCGCGAAGGAAGCGACAAAAGGCGCAGGGGCCTTGCGGTGCCACTTGCCGAGAGGGGAGAAGGGAGTGTCCTTTCAGGACCCCCTTCACGGCGAATTAGGCGCCCTCAGTCGGCCCACTATTGATAACAATGTAGCCTCCACTGCGCTGCAGCTAGCTTGTGATATGAACTATAGTTTCCGTCGGGGCATTGCACGCACCTAACAGGATCCTACGACCCCGTCTTACCGTGGGGGTGTAGCTCAGATGGTAGAGCGCTCGCTTAGCATGCGAGAGGCACTGGGATCGATACCCAGCACCTCCATGTCTTTTTTCTTTCGTTTTCTGATTACTTGCCCACCCCCCCCCCCCCCCCTCTTCTCCAAATAGCTCCCAAGAAATTGTGCATTTAGCTTTCAGCATTCTGCTACACTCGGAGTGTGCAAGTTTTCAAAATTTCGCATGCGAAATTTCGAATTTTTGAAATTTTGCAGAAGTTCTTCCATGCGCATTAGATACGAATCTCATACATTCAACATACCCTAAAAAATTGCATTCTTGCCGAATGTTTCGGCCTAATTCAAGTATACGAGCTTGCATGACCGGTAAGAATATCGTAGCCCCAAAATATGTGTTGAATACTCTATACATAATTGAAGTGACATAGTCTGGTGAATGTGGAAACATAAATACAACTAATGGTTTCTTGTTTTACCGTTTGCGACTTCGTCCATCAGAACATACATATACATGAAATCCAAAGAGTACGCAGAATTTAATTTCAGGAGGGGCGAAATCTATGGAACAAGGAAGGGTGGAATTAAATTGATAAAATATAAGAAAATGAATTCACTATCAAAACATTAAAGAAGGCATCGGTATTAAAGGAGCCATGAAGACAAAATACAAGTTGGGTTTATTAGAAAGACTGCTTAGTCCCTATAACAATGATACCAGTATCATCGCAATCTTCGAACAAATAACGGAGATATTAAAGAAAACGCGTGAAGCAGTCGCGACCCCCTAGCCCATTTCCCGCAACTTTTCTATGACGTCACGGAACCTTGTTTGTGCGATTGGCGGCCGCCTAACTGTCCTGTCGCGACGACACATGTCTGGACGTCTGTAATGGCGCCTCTAGTTCCATTTGACCACATCACTTGAATGCTAACGGGCAGTTAACGCACTGAAAATTATGTTTTATTGTTGGCCCGTATGACGTCATTCTTGCTCATAACGCGTCACTGTGGCGCAAAATTTGAAAGTTTTAAATACTTCTTGCTTGTTTTTTCGTTAAAAAAAAACATCTTTCGTGGCTGTAATGGAGCTGAATGAGATAGTGAATCCTAGTTCTTTCAAATTAAACGAAGTTGTATTTTCTCTTCATGGCTCCTTTAAGGAGGGTGCCCTTTACAAACTTCCGATTATTTTCGTTCTTTTTGTTTGGCTTCAGCTGAACTGCAAAATCGCTCATTGTTTTGGTCCAAGCCGTATGATCTTAGCACATCGCTTGGGAAATAAAAACAATCGTTATTTCATTATGTGTAGAGTGTCAGGGGCTCTGTACATTCTCCCATCACCGAACTCTCCAAACCCTCCTGCTGGGAAACGTCGTCGCTGCCAGTATTCTAGCGGTGTTAGTAGACGACGGTCTAATACCAACATCAGAGGCAACGTGGGCGACGGTCTCCCCAACCGCAACGAGACGGCGGACGCAGCCGCGCGAGGACTGACCAACCGCGCGGCGGCGGTCTCTTCCCCCCTGCCGAGCTCCGCGACAGAGGGAGGCCATCGCGAAGACAACGATGACGAAGACGACAACGACGACGTGGAGTGGGACCCGGAGCCCCTCCTCACGTACGGGGAGGTGCTGGAGTGGTACCGGCTCGGCCGGCGCACTGCTCCGGCGCCCCACCCGGAACTAACACGACAGCAGGCAGTGCTACTACGCCAACTACAAACACAGTCAGTGATCACGCCGGCGCTCGCGCGTCACGTGTGCCCGGACGTGTACGCCAGTGACGTGTGTAGTGTGTGCGGGCAACATCGCGCAACTCTGGCCCACATCCTGTGGGACTGTGCAGTGCACCCCGTGGAAGCTGCCGACCTCTACGGCCGGCTGCCGGACACCATAACGAGTGCCGTCTATTCGACGGACCTGAACGCACAAACTCTAGCCGTCCAGCAGCTCGAGGCTGCTCTCGCCAGGCAGAAGCGGAGCGAGTCGCAGACGGGGGGGAAAGGGACGAACTCCCGAGTACCTTTCGCGCACCGCTCACGCCGACACCGGCGGGGCCTAGTCCCGAGGACGTCGTGAACGTGGGTGGGATGTGGAGGCTCTGCGCATCCCGACCTCCCACTCCCTGCTGGCCTCAAATAAAGTCTTTCTCTCTCTCTCTCTCTCTAATGATGAGAAGTGTTGGAGAAGGCTGCATTTTCTCTCTGGGATGGTATGCACAAATCTTCTAGTTCCATCATCGAATAAGCAAAATGCGGCAGCGGAATGGGCCGTGAAAGGGCAGGTTCAATGGCAACTATGTCTTTCACCTTTGCGCGCGACCTCATCTCGAACGCCATAAAAAGAACGTGTAATCACCTGTTCACCCTTTTTTTCATGGTTAGAGAAGGGAATCAAAAAGAAAAAAAAGTACATGCCAAGACAATTTCCTTGACACGAAAACAAAAACGCTGCTCTCCCCAAAGTAAACATCAGCGGCATTGTCAAATTCTTTCGCATCAAAGCTTTACATCATATATAGTGGCAACTTACCCAATCTTTCCACTGCACATTGAAAAGCAGGTCGACCCGAAGTGCTGGGAAAGCCCGAATAAGTTTTAAAATGCAACATGGTAGCGGTCGTGACTATCGATTTATCGGAACAAATAATTTGAACTCTGTAGATATTCCTTCCCTCTTACGAACGATCTATTAGAGTACAACATCTGCCCGTTATTTATTCAAAGACGCTGTCTACCCTATATCCCGACTCTCCCACTTGGAAGGCATGCAGGCGACTATAAGATAACGAAGATAAATAAATAAGTAATTGGTTTCTCCATATTTATTCGCGCAGGCTGGCTGTATTATTGCAAAAACCCTGCTCGACGGACCGACTTAGGTTTCTTCGCCACAAACTTTCATCCCGCAAAATGTTCGGCCGTTGACCTGCAAGCCGAGCGCAAACATTAGAATGCGCAACTGTGCGTCCGCCGTGGCCGCCGGTTTCTCCGGCAACTCTCGCGTGATCTAGTTTCCGTCGCGGCGTTGTACTCACCTAACCGGAATCGGCGGCGTTGTCTTACCGTGGGGGTGTAGCTCAGATGGTAGAGCGCTCGCTTAGCATGCGAGAGGTACTGGGATCGATACCCAGCACCTCCACTTTTTTTTTTATCCTTAAACGGTTACTAGTTTGCTTTGTTTGTCTGGAAGGCTCTCAAGAGTGTCTGCAAACACTCGTGCAAGAGCTGGCACCGTCGCCGCCAGACTTCAACCAGCGGCCACCACTGAACCACAGAACTCAATAGAAGTGTTTCTCTCTCTCTGCTTTCAGTGGTTGCCTACGGGCGGGTGGTACGAACATTATAAGATTCGTATGCGAATTGTATACCTGTTGATATTCGACACTAATGTGATCTGAGACTCATATATTGCAGCGAAGCTGCATATAACTGGGTTGTCAAGGTGTCGCACCGGCTGCAACAATTTGCTCAGTGGCATGTGTTTAGTGCGGGGCAAAATTCATACGAAATAAAAAAAATGTCCCATGGCCTCTATATTTTGATATAAGACGGCTTTTATTAAAGCTAAAAAAGTATTTCCTGCAATGCGTTGCTGTTTAGAGGTGAAGCCCACTTTGTAAAATGAAGTTCAAGCATGATTTTTAGTAGCTGGCTTTCACCCACTGCGTGTCGCACAGTGAAGCATGGCCACCTGCGGAGGGAGTATGGTTATAGCACCAATACACTTAAACCTGGATGTAATGGACATCTATGTAATGAATTTCTGGATTTAACGAAGTTTTTCAATTCCCCATTACCAGCCCCATTGAAACCCAAGTTTTTGTGACCTCTATGTAACGAAGGCGTTGCGACGGTTCACCTGGATGTAACGAATTCGCTACGCTGATGAGGCACTGTTTTTTGCACTTTTTTTTGAAAAATTGGCTGGAGAAATGCTCTAATTTAGCGATCTTCCCCCACACCAAAAGCTACGGTGCCTTTCCAGTGTCAATGTGGTGTCGCTTAGGTGCTAGGCCTGCCTGTCGACGTGTTATCGCGAGTCTCCACTGCTATCTGTGGCGTCAATTCGTAGGTGATGAGTTCTGCTGCCAGAAAACGAAAAGTTTTGTCTTTTCAAGATAAGCTGGCAATTTTAAATACTGTCTACCCGGGCGAGAAAGAAGAACGTCACCACCCGGTACAGTATCCCAGCTAGCGCGCTCTCAACAATTATGAGTGCGGAAAAGAGCATCAAGTTCCCAAAAAGACGACGCCTTTCGGCATAAGTTGCGTCGTTGAAACGGGTTTAGGCACCGAAAATTGTCAAAAGGCATAAGTGATACTTAAGCTACGTTTCGAATACGGGGGGTAAGTGACCTTGCTTCTTTGGAGTGCCGTGTAGCGACTAAGTTTGTGGGAAAGCAGCAGGCCGAAATCACGCGGTTTTTCACTGTGTAATAAATGGTTAGTTCACCATCTCTGATATCTAGAATTTCGGCTTCGTTTCTGCTTCATTCACGCGAGGCTAAACTCGAAACCTGTATGTATCGAAAAAATTCGAATTTTCGTCAACTTCGTTATATCAAGATTTAACTGTATATACTCCTCTTTACAGCCACCCCATCTTTCGCGAGTCGTAACTACTCCTCGGAACGTGAAGCGTCTGTCCCTCTGACATTTCGCAGTGGCGCACTTCTTGACGGCCACCTGTGCAGCGCACTGCTGTCTGCGCTGTGATTGGTTTAGCCGCTGTATCGCAAAACGTCATTGTCTCCACCCACCGATCGTGTGTGTTCCTAGCCTGTGGCGTAGAGATCGGGTAACTCTCCTTATAATTCACTGTAGCAAATCCCCAATATAGCTAAACCCCAACATAGCTAGTGAAACCAGAGCGCCAGCTTGGCTAAACTTCCCTCTTCACAAGGTAGACCGGCTCTGAGCTTTCGGTTCCAGTCAATATCCCTTTCTTTGTAAATATGCGGCTAACTATATATTTTCCATCACTGGTGCAAATGTCGTATTCACAAAAGTACGTGCTAGGGGATAAGTTTTTCGAGTGAGAACTTTATGGCGAATGTAGAAACGGAAATAATAGCCTTCTAATAATAATAATAATAATAACCGAAATTGTCCGCGTCAGAGACTTGTGATGCCGACGCACTCATTAAAAGGATTTGCTGATTCGCTACGCCGCCTTCGAACAGATAACCTCGTAAAATTGGTAAATACATGCACATATGCTAAATGCAAGTGCCTAACCTCCTCACTACGTCCAGCAAGCGGGTTCGGTCAAGCTGACAATTAAGGTTGGAGAATACGTAACACTTCACAAGCTGCCTTTCATTTCCCAAACTGCGTGCAAGCACCGCAGGTGGTACATTGTTCTCTGCAATCCACCTAGATCAGCACGTCTACCTCACCGTGACATTCTACGGTGGCAAGACGAAGAAAAGTGACAGCAGAAGTTACGTCCTTGGAAGGACTTTTCAGTTTGGCAGATGAAACCAAAAGTCTAAAGCTCCTCTTTTCGCTTTTCTCCACCTTGCCACCGCAAATAGTCACGGTTTGGTAGACGTGCTGATGTAGAGAACAATGTGGAGAACAATGTACCATTTACGGTGCTTGCAGGCAGCTTGGGAAATGAACGGCAGGTTTGGAAAGAACCTCAGCTCTCAGCGCTCGTGTGTGTCTACATATCTTCCTTTCCGTCCGTGTTCCAGCTGCGCTGTCGTACCCTAACTATGTTCAACAAGCCCAAATAGCCACTTTAGTACTGAACGTTCACTTGCATCCGATGGGCCATTCCGTACCGTCCCTGTATCAGGTGACATTGATCAACAAATTTCTGCTCGACACTCCTGGTACGAGTGTCGAGCAGAAATTTGGTTGTATTCGGTTCCGAATTCGGTTCCCAAGCACCATTCCGTTCCGGTTCGAACCGGTTCAAACGGGTTCAAACGGGTTCGGAAAGGAAAATCGTGAGTGTTTTTTTTTTACTTTTTTATTGCTCCGTTATCGTTTCATCATGTGTCTGTCAGGTGGGAATAACAACAAATTCATAATGTAGGTTTTTTTTATAAATGCTGACAAGGCCAAGTTGACTGTACAATACACTGCAAAATGTCTTTTTTTTGTGAGAGGCCAGCGATTACAACACTGATGCGAAATAAAAAATTCAGCTTCCAACTTCTCACAGAACGCCAAGCCAAATTCGAACTCGCCCTCCAACGCAACCCGGACAGCCTCTCCCTTTCCACTGATAGTACCCCCAAGAAACCCAAGCACCACCCGTATCATGCCTAACATCCCCATTGACACCATAACTGTCTATCAATGGAACTGCCGCTCGTTCAACAGCAAACGTCATCAACTCTCCCTCTTCACCCAAAACGACCCCCCCGATGTCATCGCCCTGCAGGAAACCAACACCTCCACCCCCCGCCTATCACAATACAACGCCTTCACGCAAGATCCCCAATCACGAACGGCCATCCTCGTTCATAACTCCCACCCGGCACAACCGCACCGCCTCAGCCAAACCATCCCCCACACCTTCGTCGAAATCATCTCGACTCGCCCCACACGCCCGAACGTATATATCCTCAACATCTACAGCCCCCCCAACGACCACCTCAAGACCATAGAACCCCTCTTTCAAGAAGCGGTACAGATAGCTGGATCCCACCCCCTTCTTGTCCTTGGTGACTTCAATGCCCCTCACGTAACTTGGGGCTACCGCTACGCCTCGAAGAAGGGTACCGCGCTGCTCCGGGCCAGCCAAAATCATCACCTCGTCCTCCAAAACGACCTAACCGTCCCGACTAGAACCGGCAATAGCGTTAGCCGTGACACCATACCCGATCTGACCTTCACCAGACACTGTCCCACAGCCCAGTGGCACCGGCTTGACGAAAACCTCGGCAGCGATCACTACCTCATAACTCTCCGCGTACCCTTCGTTCACAAACCCCTCCGCAGAGGCACCGCACGCCTCACGAACTGGCCCAACTTTCGCAAGGATCCCACCTCCGTACCACCCATTGGCGACAACCTTGACGACTGGGCACAGGCCTTAGAACAGAGGGTTTGCGCCCACACTCAATCTATAGCCCTCACAGACGCCACGCCGGCGGCTGATCCACACCTCCTCCACATGTGGGATGCCCGTCGGGGCCTTTCTAAAAGATGGAAGCGCCAGCGCCACAACCACACCTTCAGAAAACGTATAGCCCGCCTGAACCAAGAGATCCAAGCGTACTCCAGCCAGCTTCACAACCAAAACTGGCGGGACTTCTGCGCCCGCCTGCAAGGTACCCTCCACACCCGCAAGACCTGGCACCTCCTCCGCTCCCTCCTGGACAACCACTCTACTCAACGTCACTCAATGCACCGCATCCATCAACTCATCCGCAACCATTCGCAACCCCCTCGCGAGCTTCTCCGCACCATCAGGCAGCATCTCTTTGGTGATCCGGTCACTCATCCCCCTGCCCCGAACCTTCAATACACCGGACGCCCCAACGCCGACATGGACCTCCCCTTCACCATGATCGAACTCCACGCCATTCACCCGTCTCACCCGCAACACCACCCCGGGCAGAGACCACATCACCTATAGAACTATCCGCAACCTCCCGGGCGACACCCTTGAAGACCTCCTCACCTATTACAACAGCAACTGGGAAGCCGGCACGTACCCCTCACAGTGGCGCCACTCAGACATCACCCTTATCCCCAAGCCCAACAAACCTGTCTCCGTCACCACCCTCCGACCCATAGCCCTCACCTCCTATCTCGGCAAGGTCTATGAACACCTAGTTCACCAACGCCTCTCCACCTTCCTCGAAGACCGTAACCTGTACCCCCTTACCATGTTCGGTTTCCGCCAACATCTCTCCACCCAAGACGTCCTTATACAAATAAAAGAACAGCTCCTCGACCACCTCAGCCATGACACACCCAAAACACTCCTCACCCTCGATACCAAAGGGGCCTTCGACAACGTTACGCACCAAGCCATCCTCGATAACCTCAATCACACCGGTTGCGGCCACCGCGCCTACCAATTCGTCTCCGCGTTCCTGCGGGACCGCACTGCCACCCTCCGGCTCGGCCCTCTCCAATCCCCTACCTTCCACACCCCTGCCAAAGGCACACCGCAAGGCTCCGTTATTTCCCCCTTACTCTTTAACATCGCCCTCCTCCACCTCCCCAGTCTCCTGAATGCCATCCCCGGTATCTACCATGCGCTTTATGCCGATGACCTCACTATATGGACTACCAGTGGCTCCAGCGGCGCGCAACAAGACGCCCTCCAGCAGGCCATCGACACCACTGTCGCCTACCTCCACCCCAGAGGCCTAACGGTCGTACCAAGCAAGTCTGCCCTCCTCGTTCTCCGAGCCCGCACCCGCGGCCACCCCCCACAACCCACCCCGGACCCACAAGTGACCATCCACGGCTCTCCCATTCCCCAAGTCACCTCCCTTCGGGTACTCGGAGTTCCTTTTCACTACGACGGCTCCGGCGCAATTCTTCTCCCACAGCTCCACAAAACAATCACCCAACTTACACACCTCATTCGGCGCATCCGCGGCTCCACCTACGGCAAACTCGTTCAAGCCCTCCTCATCAGTCGCCTTACATACAGCTGCCCTTTCGTCAACCTCAAGACACAGGAAGCTAGCAAGCTGGACGCTCTGATCCGCAAGACCTACAAAGCAGCCTTAGGCCTCCCTACCTACACTTCCAACACACGCCTCCTCCAGCTTGGCCTCCACAACACCCTCACAGAAATCTTGGAAGCCCAACGCACTTCTCACCTGCACCGACTCTCCCTCACACCGGCTGGTCGACGGGTACTTCAGGTCATCGGACGCACGGCCCCTGCCACCCCACACGCGCCCCAACGTATTCCCCTCTCCATTCGTCAACGCATCCACGTCCCTCCCGTCCCTAAGCATATGCACCCCATCTACAACCAAGGCCGCCGCAACGCCCGCGTCCGATTCCTCGAAAAACGCTACGGCTCGGATCCCAACACCCGCTATACCGACATAGCGCAGTCCTCAACCCGCCACAGCACCACCATCGCAGTCCTTAACAACGAGGGCCGCCTCCCCACCGCGGCCTCCTACCGCCACATCCCCACGCTCACCGCCGAGTCCCTCGCCATCGCCCACGCTGCCCTGACCCACTGCCACCAACCCTATCTGACCATAATAACCGACTCGCAGCAAGCGTGCCGCCTCTACCAAGCCGGCCTCGCCCCGCCAGCAGCCATTCCCCTCCTTCAACGCCTGCCTGAATACATTGACCTCTCCATTGTCTGGACCCCCGGCCACTCCGGCCTCGCAGGGAATGAGGCGGCCCACGCCGCAGCCCGCGCACTCATTACCCGGGCACTTCCCTCGCCTAGCCTCAACCAGATAACTCCCCCACCCCCAGACCCAGCAGCCCTGACACCTCTCGACCCCACGTACAACTCCATCCTCTCCCACCACACAAACTCCCGACGGCGATACCCGCCCCCCCCCCCCCCCCCACTTTTCCCTCACCGCCCAACAGGCCTACATCCTCCGCCGACTACAGACCGAAACATACTTTAACCACATCATTCTATCCCACATTTCCCCTTCTCTCTTTCCACCTGACTGCCCACATTGTCACATCCCTCTCAACACCTACCACCTCGTCTTCTCCTGCCCCCAACACCCACATCCCCACCCCTCCCCTTCCCCTGGGCAGTGGGAGTCCGAGCTGACCAGCTCCGCACCGGACCGCCAGGTCGCCCTGGTGCGGCGCGCACTGGAGGCAGCCCGGACTAGAGGCCTCCTGGACTTAGGAGGGTAACCACGCCCTTATACCCCTTCCCTTTAAGCTCAATAAACGTTTCGCCACCACCACCAACACTTAAGTCTGCTTACGTGTGTGAGTGTGAAAGCAATATTCTTTATGCCTGCGGGCTTATATTTAATCATTTATTTTAGTTCAATAATACAATAAAGTTTAATTAACAGCAGAGCCGTTTAAGCTCTTGTTTGCACCGTCAATGAACAGAAAAAAATTCCGAGACAATTCCGAGCCCACGTGAGCGTGAGTCTCCTGAGAGCGTCCGGCGGCACATACCCACATGGGGGATTGGCCAGGAATCGGGCGTAAGGAGGGCTAATGCGCCCGCTACACAAAATTATAAATTATAAACTTAAGCATCTGAATGAAGAAAGTCTATATAATCACAAGCGAGAATTCGTAAAAATCCGGAAGTGGCAGTTGGAAGAAAAGAATGAGCATTTTGAACAAAAAAAGAATGAAACCTGCCAGGGCAGGCACCTATGCCTTAGGTACGTATGCAGGTTTGTGCGTGGGCCTGCGTCACATGAGGGGCTTTCTTGAGGAAAACAAGAACAATGGCTCTAGGTAGGCGTTGCGATGCCACCGTGTGCTCCAACCCCATCGCCGACCAGTTACGGGCCGCACCTCGTCTCCAATTTCTTACAGAACCGGTCGGTATACGATTGGGCCGTGGCGTTGACAGCTGCAGTCAGGGGCCCGCGGCCATTTCCCCAAATCCCGTTGGCTGCGACGGCGGCAAACAGCATTCTACGACGCTCTGCTGCATTTCACGTTTCCGCACTCTCAAGTCATAAGGAATCCTTACTTGTCATCTTAGTTCTATCATGCACCAACTCGCCCAAGGTACCACTTTATGCCATTAGCACTCCCCCCTCCCGACTGCGTGACGAACTTGTGATGACGAAGTGCCACCTTCCCTGCACGCTCATCCCGTCCCACTCTTGCCGCACTTGCGACAGGCAAAATAAGAAAGCGCGAAATTTAAAAAGGCACATGGAGGTGCTGGGTATCGATCCCAGTACCTCTCGCATGCTAAGCGAGCGCTCTACCATCTGAGCTACACCCCCACTGCCCTGCGGACTAACGGAACACTGTTTGGTTCTTGCAGCATCGCTCAGGAAACTAGAGCACGCGAGGGTGACTGCAGCCGCCGCTGGCAAACCGGTTATCTATAGGTCTCCAGGTTGGCGTTGCGGAATGCATTTTCCTTCCAGAGCGAAGAACAGTATACTAAAAAAAAAACACATCGGGAGGTGAGGATAGGTAAGATGGTTCTTGAGGTACAAATAAATAGTCATCCGAGAAACATCATTGCCCTTGCCCGGAGAGCACTCCGTCACCCTCCGGAGGTGCTGCTGCTGCCAGTGCTGTTCCCGCTGCGCGGTTTGTAATCCAGCACCTCTCTTCTTCTCCCTTTCCATCCTCTTTGCTGTCTCTCCTGCCCCTTGACTCAGTTTTGATTAAGGTGCCCTCAACCCGAGAGGCTGTTATCTGCTGAGTCAACTTCTCCGTTCCCTTTCGATAAGAGTCAACTCCGTCCTCCATTCTCTTTCGAGACGTTCAGCAGAATTGTGAGTAGGCTTTGCTGTCAACACACGATGTGAGAGAGCCAGCTTACAATGGCCAAGTTCACTATCATCTCCTGAAAGTCGGCTTCACTGCGAAATACAAACGCAATGCTGGGAAGACATTTTTGAAGGCCATTATACGCCTTGTTTTATCAAAATACGAAGCGGCGGAGGCGAAGAGTTGGTCGATGGGCAACGGTGTGCCGAAGTTTAGAGGAAGGGAGTGGCTTTCAATCTCGTTCCACGGACCCCCCAAAACTGTTAGTTAGTCTATAACCGCTCAGTTGCTATAACAACCACGACGACGTTTAAGCATTTCTTGTGAGTTGTGAGTTCGGAAGCAGTAATGTCCTATATAGTGAATGCCGCTAAGTGCTCCTTGGAGTTTTCCGTTGCGAATAACGTTTTATGGTTAAATTAAGTTCGGGTAATTCTTTTTTTTTTACGTCCGTGTTTCGGCTGTATACCGGAGTAGACGGTAGTGCTGAAAATCCTACTGCAGCGCAAAGCATCCTGGCCCACTAACTGTGCCTCCTGTTGGGGCCAGTGCGAGGTGTGCTTGGTGACATGTCGCAGACGCCAGACGCCGCACGGGTGGCCGCAGCCACCACGGCTCTGCGAATGCCGAGGCGTTACCTAGCAGTGTAGTCCTTATTTGTACTCTATTACTAATCACGCGTTATGGGACACTTGGCAGTCACGTGGGTTTAGGAGCCCCTTCGCTGTCACAGACGCCACTGACAGAGCAGTTTTCGTTCAATGGGTCATCCAATGCTTTCGCTTTAAAAGACAACGGGTTTTTTGTCCCGGGTAGTGAGTGGGCCAGCTACAGCTCTGCGAGGCCGGGCTGAAAACAGGTGGCGTCGACAAATTCCGCCATGGAAAAAAAAACTACTCTGTCCGTTTTGCTAATCGGCATTGAGGGGCTGAACAGAAAACCTGTGATAGGTGGTTTGAACAAACCCTGAAAAAAGTCGTTTCTTCCTTCGTGTGAACCTGAGAAACGGGACGCACTCACTCATGGCACTTGATGACACATCACAATGTTGCTCATGATGAGGCAGCCCAAAGTTCCTCCTTTCAATGTAATAAGCGCGTCATTCCTGTCTCCACTGCTGGGTCATCTTGTGGTTCGCATTGGAATGGCCTGCCGCCGCCTCTTCTGAGCGGAATGCCATGCCTCGGCTGGCGAGACGTGGATGATGATGACAGTAATGCATCATGTATGCTTGGCTAAATCGAAAAATTTCTCCGTACGTTCGCAAAATCATCCACGCCGTACTCTCTTCCGACTGATACACACTCCGGGCTTGGTATACCCCATAGAAAGCACGGCACACTATTGACGAGCTCAGGTTTAATTTGGACCCCGCCTATGCCGACAATGTATATTTTGTCGCGAGAAAAACTTCGTCATAGTCATCATTTTCTCTGTCCTTACAGGCCTACCTTTTGCAAAGGGGAGTTAGCCCTGATGGTTGTTCTCTTGGAACCACGCATTTTATCTCCTAACACAAACGCCTATTTCTAGCAAGGTATGCCCGGTATATCTTAATCGTTGAAAATGACGCTATTACCTGAGCCCCATCTAGCTGAAATTTCCTCCTTTGTGCTTTCACCTGTGCGCAGCACCCCGCTGCACGAAAACCACGCCCCCCTTTGTCCGGGCGGGCTCGCCACGTGTGCGAACAAGACGCACGCCGGCTCGTGTAGCCCATTGTCTCTTCGAGGCCGAGGGAAACGAACCCGTAGACGCTGCGGAACAGGCGCGTCGCACCTGCGACCGGAAACGCACGTCAGGGAGGACATTGCACTGCGAGTATGTCACACCGACACACGTTTGAGCAATCATGCTTAACTAAGAGAGACAACGAGTCGTGTTCTGAACACGCTTGTGATCTGGCATCATTCTAGAACCTCTGGTAGAAGATACGTCAGCTCAAGTTAAGCGAGAGAAGTGGGGCTGGGCAGGCCATGTTATGCGAGTGAAGGACGACAGGTGGACCATCCGCATAACTGAATGGCAATGAGATATGACAGACGAAATAGAGGAAGACGAAGGATTAGATGGATGGATGGATGGATGGATGGATGGATGGATGGATGGATGGATGGATGGATGGATGGATGGATGGATGGATGGATGGATGGATGGATGGATGGATGGATGGATGGATGGAGGAGCTAAGGAAATTCGGGGACAAAGAATGGACTCGAGGCACAACTGGAACTCATTGGGACAGGTCCTAGTCCTGCTGTGGACACAACCGGGCTGGTGATGATGCTGTTGGAATACGTCCATAAATCTTCTGCCCCCCACCCCCCACAGGGGTTCGAGGCTTGAAGCTGTTATTATTCGACTGCAAAAAGTGGCCCATTGAGCGAAAAAAGATTACCATCCCTTCCCAAAGAAAGTTGAGAGAAGCGCGAAAGCTAAAAGTGCGTCCAACCGATCGTGAAACCTTGAAATACCGAAATCCCGAATAAAAACTCCCACCTCCCCTCGCGGGAACCCCTGTGTAGATGCGACGCATAGGGGGTTCACGTTGCAGCGTTGGACAGCGGAGGAACGGCGCTGGAACGATGGAGCGGAGCGGCGCAGGCACCGCGTTTTATAGCGCGCATAACGGTGAGGGGACGCGCCGGCGCCAGTGCGCCTGCCGCGGCTATGACGCAACACAATCCAACACAATCCACTTTATTCCAATCCAATCCAAGCCAAGCCAAGCCAAGCCAATCGATTCCAATCCAATGCCCCTCGCGAGAGAGTGTTCGCTATCAGAGAGGAGAGGGGGTGAGCGGCGGAGAGCTCAGCTGGCGCGGCGAGGAGAATGGGGGAGGGGCCGACGCCGACGACCACAACGCCGGAAGCAGGGACAAGGCGGGTGAATGAGATGCGTTGCATCTAGAAAATTTACACCATCTTCACGAGGGGAACCCTGAGGGGATGCGAAGCATCGCAGAGTTCCAATCCAAGCCAAGCCAAGCCAATCGAATCCAATCCAATGCCCCTCGCGAGAGAGTGTTCGCTATCGGAGAGGAGAGGGGTGAGCGGCGGAGAGCGCAGCTCGCGCGGCGAGGAGAATGGGGGAGGGGTGGACGCCGACAACGCCGACAACAACGCCGTATGGATACAGGGACAAGGCGAGTGAATGAGATGCGTGGCATCTAAAAACGAACACACGCGACAATTTTTTTCGCGCACTAAGTAAACACATCTACGAATGATTTAAATGTATACCGATACGTGGTTTATGAGATAAAGGTATACCATTTTACTCCTTCTTCATAGTCGATGCGTGCATTATTGTCTTTATCTTGAACCGCTCCTGTTTCGCGGTTTTCAAGCAATCGTTTTGACACAATGCAAGCCCGGTTTCACGCACACGCCGTGTATCCAGAGATCTTACCGGAGCTTTTCGGTCGGCCGACCGGCCTATGGAGATATGCCTTCTTTTGATAGGACACCACCGGCCCCACAAAGCTTTCGCTTTAAAAGGGCGGCGCCCGTGTCACTCCTGTGCGAGGAGCGCGTGACATGTCATCGTTACGCTCGAGTGGAGAAGCGGCGGTTCCTCACCTCAAAAGAAGAGGAGGGATGAGGTTACGTCCGTCGTCTCTGTCAACCCTCTTTACGCTTATGAATAGCGGTTGGCACGGGTCGCTCCAGACAGGAGGGATTGTGGTTGCTATAGTCTCGAAAGGACAAGATCAATGACCTTAGATCCAGACATGCACCATCACGGTGGCAGGTTCGGAAGGAGTGCGCCCATTGGATGCTACGCGTTCCATAGCGCGCGGACACTCGGCGGCGTGTGTAGAGAAAGAAAGAAAAACATTTTAGTGAGCTCGCAAGTAAGAGTGGAAATACTATATTCCGGAAACTACTGCCCTAGCCGTCTTCGCCCGCGTCACCACGAGGGTCTGGTTCTTCAGTTGACAACAGCTGGTCAACAGTGTCTCCCATTGCTCAGGAAAGAAACGGGTGGAGAGGGGAAGGGGAGGTTGTAATGGGTTGTGTCACTGCCTTCTAGGAAGACTGTTTGCGTCACGGATAGCTGAAGTGATGAAGTGGCAGCGGAGGGCAAGGCTGTGGAGAAAGGCGCGGAAGATCCCTCCGAAAAATTTTTTTCTGCACATGTTTTCATGTCGTTCCAGTAATTGAGCCGCAATAATACAACAAAAGTATATTTGTTCTGATTTGCGGTGATATTTGAATAAGAAAAAAAAGCAATTCTCTAACAAAATACAGTCACTTAGAAGGAAGTTGTTGTAGTGAAAGCGCACTATATTTTACTGCGGAGTACAAGTAGGCACAGGACCGAGGTAATTGGAGAATAATGGGAGAGGCCTTTGCCCTGCAGTGGGCGTAGATAGGCTGACGATGATGATGACAAGTAGTGCCGCAGCACACCACGCACGTCAGTTTGTTGCCAGAGCACGTGGGTGCACGTGAGTGCACGTTTTACTGCGGTTGCGTGGGTTTCCTCACTGTTTTTAAATTGTGAATATCAGCCATGTTGTGGCGATGGTTTCAACTTGGAGCAACACCGTCTGGTTGAATTCGCCATGCCGAAGAAGTGCTGCGTCCCTCGGTGCCGTAGGAATTACGACCCCTCAAGTGAAAAGTGCGCGTTTTCGGATTTCCCCAGTACGAGGAACTACGCAGGAATTGTGTGTGCGCTATTCCACCGGATAACTTTTCCTTAGCAGTATTTGAGGGTGAGTTATCCCGTGGAATTTTCTTCGCGCTTTCGAGCACGATCGATTGATCGATCGATCGATCGATCGATCGATTGATTGATTGATTGATTGATTGATTGATTGATTGATTGATTGATTGATTGATTGATTGATTGATTGATTGATTGATTGATTGATTGCCACCTGAGAATCTTTAACGTGCGCCGAAATCTCGAACACACGGGTGTTTTTGTTTTTCGCCTCCATCAGAAAAGTTTCGAGCTCAATTAAGAGTGCGCAACGTTTCACCTTAAAAAACCCACTTTATATTGGAAGTCTTATTTAGCGCTGCACTTACCCCCCCAAAAAAGGTTGGATGTAAACGAGGACTCGTTTTTTAGAAGTCTGCGAGCTTCGCGCACTTTTTAGCCGAAGATGTAATTAACGGGACTTTGTAGGATGACGAACAAACAAGCTCAAATCTGAGAAATGCAGAGAAACATTGACACTGAATAAGGTGATTTCAGTGTCAGTCGCAGAAAAGCATTATGACGTCATCAGAGCGACGGATCGAGGAGGCCTCGGGCATCCAGCGATGTGTGTTGTAAACGCTGAAACGCTGTCGCGCACAATTATGCCATCGTGGAGCAATTGTCACAAGATGAAGTGTTTTAGGAGCTATCGAACCAACGCTAGCTGGTTACAGACCTTACCGCAAAGCTCCTAACCAACGACGAGTCGTCAGATTTTGACACATACGACGACGGACACACCAGCGAGCTAGTTCAGAAACAAGTGTTGTGTACACGAACATTCTTGAGGGAAACTCTTGTAGATTAACGAATGACGAGGTTTTGGAAGCTCATTCATACTCAAAAAAGAAAAAGTTGCAAACGCTAGGCAAAACATTCTGTGAAAGTGCATTTGTTTGCGATCTAAATAAACTGGTTAAGAAAAAGGCTCTCAGACTTTTGATCTCGTTTATAAAGCATGCTCAATGCCTTGTGACATACCTAAGATTTGGCAGTGGTATTTGTTAACTACCTTCCCATGCCTACCCGACTCAATCGCAACTAAGAAGGGATAATGTTTGCCAAACACGCATTATCACCCCAAAAGGGTCAATTGTCTTTAATTTTTGCTAAACATCAGACGTAAACTCCCTTCTACCAGTCGTTTCTGTTTATTTTAACATTCGGGAATGCTTCACGTGTAGGCAATTCTTTCGGAGATGGGGCTATGACTACGCGTTCAAACTGTTTTTTTTGTTTCATATATCAATTCGATCAAGATTTATGTTGCCAATTTAATATATAAAAAAAGAATCGATGAAGAAAACTGAGCTTCGGGCATCAGATATCTCTGTTTCTGTTTACTACCACGCTGTAAATGTAGTGCTGGAAGCTGGACGAACGTCGTTTTCAAGCGCTTGCCTATCCTTTCGAGCAAGCACGTTTTTTTTGCGGCTAGGAGTAGGAAAATGTGTGACCTCTAGTTGTCATTACATATTTTTAGCTGTATATACATTCCTTTTCATCGACTGAGGTAGCATGTTCATTACTTCTCAGTGCATGCTGAATGCACTCCTCTACTGCGACCGGGCACTGCCTCCACCGCTGCTTTGTGACGTCATGGCGGCATTCGTCAGGCCTTAAAAGTCTAGGCCTTAAAAGTTGATTGTGTGCGCGTTCCAGGAGTGTGGGCTGTAGGGTATCGGAATATCGGAAAAATTCGCGCTGAGCACTGTAACATGTCGGAAATAAATAAATGGCGCTTCAATGGGAGTCCCCTGAACCTCCCATTGACTGCAGAGCGTAGAACGTACTTGTAGAGGTATACTGGCGAACGCCGAACGCCATTCTGCATTCTCTATATAGGCGACGATGACGACAAGGCACAAAACTCAAAGAACCATTTAGAGACGTTTCATCACATTTGTTACCGATAATTTGACTATCTCATGTATTTCTGTCAAGAATTCTAGATTTGTACGCACCTTAATATTTTAATTCTATTTTTCAGACAACACTGGCGTTTCTGGTTGTTTTTACTGTCACATGTATTCGATTCTGGTATCTGTGTGTTTTCTTTTCCTTTTTTGTGTGTGTTATGTTTGAACATTGCTGTGTACCTCGTCACTTGCCCTCCCTTATGTAATGCCCTCGGGCCTTTAAGGTTGAAACAAATGAAATGAAATCATCATCATAGTCATCATAGTAGTCAGCAGCAGCAGCAGCAGCAGCAGCAGCAGCAGCAGCAGCCTGTCTACGCTCGCTGCAGGGCAAAGGCCTCTCCCATAGATGTCCAATTATCCCGGTCCTGTGCTAAATGCGACCAATTTATCGCCGCTAACTTCTTGATTTCATCTGCCAATCTTACTTTCTGCCGCCCCCTGTCACGCTTGCCTTCTCTAGGGATCCACTCTGTTACCCTTAATGAGCAACGGTTATCTTGCCTTCGCATTACATGCCCTGTCCACGCCCATTTCTTCTTCTTAATTTCTACTAATAAGTCCTTAACACATGTTTAATTGGACAGAGGCGTCTAATTGGACATTAATGCTTTAGCATCCAAAAGTAGTTAGAAGTCCTTAGGTGTCCGAGATTTTTTTGAAGCCTAGCAGTTAGCAACTACTCATCTAGCTGCATGCATGGGAGTAGTGACACTGCTACAATTAAAGTACACCGGTTACTTTAACTAATGGGTAATCAGGTGCGGTTACTTTTTCTTCCCGTAATTTAGTAATTTAATCAATTGCTTATCATGGCGATCTCAGAGACAAGAAGTTCATTGTGTTATAATTTATCTTTCAAAATGCTCATAGGTTTCCCATTTGGAGATCGTCCCATTATGTTTTCTGATTCGACCTTGCCCTCGCAGCCCTGGATTTTCATTTCGAATATATAAGCTTTATTCTGCGAGCGATTTTTTTCTAAGTTTAGGGCAAAATGAACTTACAAATGAAAAATTAAGCCTTTAATGCAAGTATCTATTGATTTACAGAGACAGCGTCTGATTGAGTAATCGCACAAATAAAATTTTATTTCGAACAAATAAATTGTTTTGGGGATTACCCTAAATCCTAGGTAACCATGAGCCCACAAATAAAAAATAAGCCTGGTTGTGCAAATATATTATTAGATTTACAGGCATGACGCCGAAGTGCGAGCCCGTTTTTTTTGTTGTTTTTTTTTCTTGCACTCTCAACGTCGTAAGTCTTGTCTTCACTGCAACGCCTTCTTTTTAGCGCTGGGCTCACGACAAAAACGAAGAATGCTGGTGTTTGTCACAAGAGGCAACCTTGAATGAATGAATGAATATGCTTTATTTAAAGGAGGCACGAAGCTCTTTGGTGGGGAAGAAAGTAAGTAGGGAGGGGATGAAGGGGGGTACCACTAAAGTTCATTGTGGGATCATAGGTCCTTTCGTGGGCGTCGTCGTTGTTATGTGCCGCCTAAAAAACGCATGGTCAGGCTCGCTCTATGCTTCTTTGTAGAGACCACTCTCTAGTGCGTATCGGCCTATTGCTCCGAGTAAGGATGCGTTACTTCGGAGTAGCATTTCCCATATAGTTTCATACAAATAACTAGAGGGGAAACTGGCGCTAGTGTCAACGCGAACATGGCAGCGGCGCTTACGCTTCAATGGGAATGATGGGTAGTTGTGGAACTTGATTGCGTAGGATCGAAACGGGCTTATGGCTGCTCAAATTGTGTTTTTTGACAAAAAAGCTCTTATTGCCCGGTTCTCCGTTTATAAATTACATGGCAAACAAGAAAGTTAGTGACGAAAAACTGGTTTTTTACAAAATAAAACGGCGCGTTTAAATAAAAAGCAGACGCGGAGTCGAGAAGGTTTGTCGAGCACGTTTGCCATTTTTCGCCAACTACAGCAGGACGCCGACTTCTTTAAAAACTACTTGTAAAAGTTTCGGCGCTGGTGGTTTGTAATAGTAAGAGAATTTTTGTGCTCATAAGAAAAAAGAAACCGATTACCTTTGGAGAAGTTATATAGTGACATACATCAAGCTGCGTTCCTATCAGCCGCCGGTGCTGCTGTTCTACGCCGTAGGAGCCGGCGTTCGCACTAAAGGTGTGGCTGTTCCAAGTGATTCGCAACCGTCGTCAGCTTTGACCAGCTTTGACAATGCATTGCTCTGCCGAATGAGCAGCGCCACAACTCCTAATTAGCAGACAACTTCGCAGCACAGAGCGCCGTCATTTGTGTTTACATGCTCGCTGTGCGGCAATGCATTGATAACCCACCCAATTCGCAACTCTGGTTATAAAACATTCCACTCAGGGCGGCGTCAGTGCACGCGAGGCATGCAGTTCAAGGAGAAACGTATTTTTGATCACTCCTCCCAACACCCCGCCTAGGCAAATGCGTTCATGTAAATCCAACACGAAAACGAAACTGCCTGCAATCCATAGTAAGTTCCGCGAGCCATCGAGCGCCAATCCGAATCCACAACTACCCATCACGCCCATTGAGGCGTACGATCGCAGCGCCAGTTTCCCCTCTAGTTAAATTGTAAGAAACTCTATGGCATTTCCCACAAAACTAGATACACTACAGCCCACCTACAGTGAACCCGGTTTTTAGATGCGACGCATCTCTTTAACTCACCTTGTCCCTCCATGCATGCATCCGGCGTCCATCCGCACGTCTTTCCCCCATTCTCCTCGCCACGCCAGCTGCGCGGTAACGCCGCTCTCACCGCAGCGCCATCTTGCGTTAGCGCTCACTCCCCTCGCCATGCCAGCTGTGCGTCAGCGCGCGTTAGCGCTCGGTTAACACATGCACATGCGATACTCTCTCTCATTCCCCTCACTGTTAACGCGCGGTACATATAAACGCGATAACTGCGCCGCTCCGCTCAGTCGCTCTACCGCCGCCGCTCCGATGACCACCGATGACTTCAATGGAGACTAACAGGTCTGCTACCGCGATGGTCGGCGCAACCGTAATTGTGGCACTCGTACGTTAGGGGTCTTACGCATGATTACGTAACAACATAACGGAAACAACAAATGGAAACGATATAATGGAAACAACCTAACGGAAACCCCCCAGATGCGTCGCATCACCCCATGGTTTCCCCCCGCGGAAAGATGTGGTCAATTTTTACGACATCCCGGCCATGAAGAGCAAATCTTCGTTTCCCGTTACCCGTTGTATGCAGATATTTTATGTTCAGATATAGCGAAAAGCGGATATGACGAACTGATTTCCGTTCCTCATCGTGTTTGTTATAAGCGGGCTGGACTGCATTTTGTTTTTGTTCCCCATTGCAAGGGGAAATTTGGTGTGGTGCACTCGATGGAGGACACTAGGACTGAGAGCGATGGACAGGAAACCCGTTCGACAGATTGACGACGGAAGAAATCTTGCTGTGCGTGGGTGCATGCGCGTGTGCTTGCGTAAGTGCATGTAATCTTGCGGGGGAGCCGATGACGAGTCGGCAAAGCCAGTGCGCGCATGCGCGCTCGACGCTTTGCATGTCGTGGGAGCCTGGCCTTTCCTGGACCAGCCGGAAGGGTACGGGCAGCGTGGTAGCGCACAGGACAACTGCGACAAATACAGCCGTGGGCATGTGTTAACAAATTGTTTTTTACCCGAATATGACGATGTTAATTACGTCCGTGCGTACGTAGTCATGGCCAAAAGATTGCGGATCAAACGATCAGTACTTCAAGAGAATTTCTCATCTGTGTGGTTCGCTAGCAGTCATTGTGCGCGTGATTGGAATCTTTAGGAAGGGAAGAATCGTCCACTCAAACAGTCGTCGAGTTCACAGAAGTTACCCGAAATCTGCTCTGCCAGAAGTCATACCCGTTTGCTCATGAATGTGCGTCAAGGCATCCCGACCTTCGTTGACATTGATAGTACTCTTGTCATCCGAAGAACCAGGTAAAATCCTCCAGGACAACAACACTGTGAGGGCAGTAGTGAGATAAACGGAAGGAGGGGAAAGGAGGGGAATTCCAGGAAGGTAAGTACTCCAACGCGTGTGTACACGCTATGAATGGTGCCTTGTCGTCGAACCGTTCTTTTTTTCTTTCAGAGTATCGTGTAATAAATCTTCCGCCGAAACTCTGCCTGCACGCCAAGAAATCCATACGCGCAATCTCGATCCACGTGCAAGGCTAGAGAGGGAACATTAGAACGTGAAACGGAAAACCCGCGCGGAAACCGGTTGCAATCGACCGCTGCCACCTCGGCTACCCTCGCGTGCTCCGCTACTTCACACCGCATGCCACACCTGCCGGGCTCCCATTGCCGCCGCCCATAGCACGGGGGTGTAGCTCAGATGTTAGAGCGCTCGCTTAGCATGCGAGAGGTACTGGGATCGATACCCAGCACCTCCACAGCTCTTTTTGTCTTTTCTTGTTCTTTGGTCACGTACCACCTTTCTTTTAATTGTGCAATGCTTGCAAAATATCGCGTTGTCCCCTCGGTACAAGCGTGTTATCCTAATTAGGCCCTGGTCCAGAGAGGTGTTGAGAAAATACTCCCTTCACAACGCCGAGAAGCGTCCGGGCTCTGTTCTAATTAAGGGTGGATTCATGTTAATTATCGACAAGCTGTTTTTTTTTTTAAAGCTGTGAAAAGCCGAACCTCGATGCCGCGCCGAATGCAAGCACTCACCAACGCGGGGAAGGAGTCCGCCAAGCCCCGGCCTTCCCCTACTTTGATGGGAGGGTAAGATTCAAATGCCCTGGCGTATCTGCGAACAGCGCTCCCATGACGTCACCTTAGGCACTCCCGCATTTTTTGCCAACGTTTTGGTTCTCCCTACTGTTTGTGTGGGTATACGGTAGCCCCCCTAGTGTGGGTTCAGTCGTGGATGCATCTCCGTCGCACTCACGGGGTGTTCTTTGTGGGAAATATTATACAGGGCACGTCGGCGAAATTTCCGCGGTGCCCTGCCAACAGAGAGAGCGATAAAGAAGCAGAGAACGAAAGAGTGGAGCAGCCCCTCGACAAGGCTGCTTTCGTAACGATGGCCACGTTGCCATGGATACGACAAGAAGAAACTCGGCACGCCAGCTGCATCTGCCTCGATGGGTCTTGTGACTTCCGCCACCGCTTGTACAGGGTGGTGCGACGATAATTGAAACACTCTAAAAAAATTTCCTGAGCGAACCGCCGTTTGATTCGCGCTCAAACTTGCCACGAAGGTCGCATTTTGTGGTCTATTTTGTTTGATACCGGGAACAACGATGTTACTTACCTGTGGATTCTGAAAATAAATGAAAACGATTTTCACCTATGGCAAAATGGTGGCTGGTTTGGACGTGCGAGCAAGCGCAAGTTGATGTTGGAACGACGGAACCACCTGGGGTATGCAAAGCGAAAAAACGCACGTTTGGTATTCACGGTAGGAAGGAGCCAAACGGCGCAGCAGACGATCAGAAAATGCACCTAGGAATGAGTTAGCAGACCATCAGAAAACCCGGTTTTCGGGCTCGCACATCCAAATCAGCCGCCATTTTCCCATAGGCAAAAATCGTTTTTATTTATTTTCAGGATAAACAGGTAAGTACCGTCACTGTCTCCGGTGTCAAACAAAATAGACCACAAAATGCGACCTTCGTGTGACGTTTGAGCGCGAGCAGAGCGGCGGTTCACTCGGGAAAATTTTTTAAAATGTTCCATTTATCGACACAACACCCTGTATGCGTAGGAGAATGCATTCTGCCGACAGCGCGCGCAGCAAAAGCGGACGGAGTGGGAAAAATGGCGGCGATATGCTGACACCGGTGGCAAATGAAATAAATGAAATAAATCAAAATGAGGATGAAATGAAATGAAACAAATGGAGCAGCAGGCAGCAAGTGCGCTGATAAAGCGAGGAAGAATGACCACTGGTGCGGTTAGAGCGCTAAGCACGGTGCGCGATAAACCCCACGTCGCGGACTTTGAGCCACTTTGCGGCTCAAGTCATGGCATCGGGCCAAACCTCAAGTTCGCGGAGGGAGAGGTACGCGGTGCTCACGCATTCTTAAAAATGCACCAATAGATATCCTTAAGTAATTTTTAGAGCGAAGCTTTCTATGGCCCACTTGTGCCGTAGATGGTAACACCAGAATGCGCTGCAGGAAGTCAGCTTTGTCCATTGAGTATCGACAAAGGGCACATGAGGAGAAGGATGTTGATGATGAAACGCGAAGCGCCTCAACAGAGAAACTCTTCCCGTGGCCGGTATCTAACATGGACCCCTCGCGGTAAGAAGCCGATGTCAAGCCGGTTGCGCCATTTTTGTTTCTTTATTGCATGAGAGAATACGGACAACTATAACGACTGTACGAGGGTGCAAAATATGATCTGTCTATGTGCATTTCCTGTGCTTGTCCCATATGTATTTTTTCACTCTACGTTAACTCATCGCTCTGTCACATCTAGCTTAACATATTAGTACGATAGCATTAAACGGCCCATTGAGCAGCAGAAAAGCCGCCACCTGATCTCTGTAACATCGGAACGGCTCACAAAATCGCTGATGTTGCCAAGAGAACAAAGGTGAAGTAATTCAACTTAAGACAAAATTCGGAAAATTCGGCTGGGAATAAACCCCACGGAGTCCGGGGTGCGAGTCGAGGACGCATTCTGCCCCATGGCTCTGGCTTACTAACTGTGAACGCATTTAATGCGTTGTGGCCTTTGACTTATATAGTGGAGCCCTGTCATGACCTCTTTTTTCACTGTATCGGAGGCTTCTTGATGGGTGTCTTGGATATGTGCAGGGACATCTCGGGTATTCACATTGTTATGTCATCGGCGGATAGGGTGTACTTGATGTCTGATACTGTTTCAACGGCCAGAAAGATTCCCCACATTGCCAGGTTAAACAGAACTGGGTACAGAGTGGACCCTTGGGGGGTACCTTCACCAGGCCGTTCCATGGTTTTTGAGGAGTGCGATCCAACTGCAACGGGTAGTGTTCGATTTAGCAAAAAATTAAACCTAGTCCCACCCATTGTGAAATCTGCAGAAACAGAGGGGCTGTGGGTGGTATTTACGAAGATTCCCATTAGACTCGGTTTTTTTCTTGCACGTCACGTTAGAGTCGTCTTAGAGGATGATTGTCACAATTTATTCCGGGCTACTTCCTACAACACAAGAGTTGGCGCTGTTTTCTGTAATCATAGTTCTTGATTACATGGCCATGTATTGACCGCAGGCAGGGAAATTCTGCAACGTTTACAACCTCACTGTGCTTGCCAATTATGACAATAGAACTCACCATAATGTTAGCTTCACCTTAGCGGCCAATGGCCACATAATTTGTTTCGGATACTGTCGATAACCCAAGAGTTCAGGCCGCTTTCTGTAATCATACTTCCGCCTTAGGTGGTCATGCTTCACCGCGCAACAGGCAATGCGGAAAAGCCAACCTACAAAAACCGAGCTCATACCGATTTTTTTTTAAAGTCGTCTTCGCCTCTAAACACAAATGCATTGCTAGAAATACAAGTTTTCAGGGCAAATATACGCCGTCTTGTTTCAAAATATGAAGCCCGTATGCCCATGTCTTTGTTCTTTTAATGATTTTGTTATCTATACTGGTAGCCGTTTTTTTTTTTTTTTTTTTTTTTGGGTGGAGAAGCCTTTTCGGAGGGAGCGTAGTACGACACCAGCAGATAACAGAAGAGTCAAGGCCTGTGCTACAGTAGCTACGCTGTAAAAAGTTCCGCATACACTCGCGAGCCTAATTCGGTTGCTTCCACCTTGTTAAGAATGCCGTGACTGGGGCATTATCGAACGCCTTAATAAGATTCAGTGCGCTCGCATTTCTGTCGTTGGGATGTTAGGAATGTCTCCAGTCTCCCCTAACCTGTAGAATAACATCTTGTGCCCAGGCGGCGTTCCGAAGCCGGATGTTTGGCAACGTAGCGAGTAAACCTTATCAAGAAAACGAGTCAACGGTTTTAGAATGATGTATTCCATGTCCTTTCATAGGCAAGTGGGGAAGTGATATGGGCCGAACATCTCCCATTTCGATAGATTTACCCCCTTTTGGAATTAAATGGACTGCAGCTTCCTCACATTTCGAAGGTAGAATGTCTGTCTCATTCTTTGCTCATGACAATAAGCAGAAGGTCGTAGTATGTTTCATTAAAATTTCGAAGCATTGTGTTGTCGAGACGGTCGCGGCCAGGTGCCGTATGTCGTTTTGTCACCGCTGTTGCTGGTTTGAGTTTTGCTATGGAAATAGGGGTCTTAAGACATCGCTTATTGTTTATAGGTGCTGCACGCCATTTCGGTCGTTACACATCGGGTTCCAATTGTTTTGCGTGTGTTCCGCAGGTGCGTATGCTTGTATTTGAGTGGTGTAGAGTGGAGAGTGGTGTAGTAGCTTTCGCTAAATTACCTTAAGCCAATGCAGCAGAAGACGGGAAATTGAAAAAAGTCTTTGTTCTAAACAAATGCTTCTGTCCTGTGTACTATATACAACAAAGTCGCAACGCTCCACCATAACCTCCCATCCCGGTACAACATATTAACGCGAAACATGGCAGAGGACGCACGTTGGATCCTGGCCGTGAACGTTAAAGGTATCCATGTGGTCGAAATTATACCAAGCCCTCCGCTAGGCGCGCATCATAGCCTCACTGAAGTTCCCGCGCATCAAATAAAATGATTTGGGGAAAAAAAAATTCAAACGCAATAGAACCCGCCCGTAAGGTGACAGGACTACAGCGTCACTACATAAAGGCTTATTTAGTGACGCTAGACTCCACTAATTCATCAAGCTTAACGTCACGTGAAGGATGGTGAGGTTGTCTTGACCAGCTGAGAGATGGACGCAGGAAAGCCGTTGACGTGTTTAACAAAACATACATTTAATGCACACTCAGAAAAACCACCAAGCAAACCACTTAATAAATCAATTGCACTCAACCAATAAACACTCAAATATCTAACTAAAAAATCCCAAAATACAATTTAAATCAAAATTCAAAGGTCTCTACAATAAAGTCCTACACCATTAATTTGTTCACCCGCCGCGATGGCTCAGTGGCTAAGGCGTTGCGCTGCTGAGCACGAGGTCGTGGGTTCGATTCCCGGCCGCGGCAGCCGCTTTTGTGATGGAGGCGAAAAGCAAGAACGCCTGTGTACTAGATTTCGGCGCACGTTAAAGATCCCTAGGTGGTCGAAATTAATCCGGAGCCCTCCACTGCGGCGCGCCTCATCGCCTGCGTTGCGTCGGCGCGTTAAATCCTACAATCATCAATCATTATTTTGTTCAAATCCACTCAATCACCTTCTAGGTGACCTCTCTACCACCACAACGCCCTAGTAGTGTCCTATGAACGCGTCCCTACTGGACCGGCCTACCCCGGCCGTCGGCGCTGACGTGCCGCACCCTTGCGTGGCCACGACCCGGTGGTAGCCGTCCTCGCCTTGTTTCGATGCCGGCGTTCGATGCGCTCGGTCGTTCCTTGGACGGCGTGGACTCCGCGGGGCCTGACGTTTCCTATGTGGCTACACCCTGGTAGCTTGCTGCAGCTGGAGGTCCCACGTAGTCTCGGCACGGACGTAGCCTTTCGGGGCCGTCAAAACGAAGGTCGACGGAGCGTGGACGTTGGCCGCAGGGGCCGGATCGCCGCCGGGGGCCACGAAGACACACGTTCGTGGTGCGCCTATAGATGCCGCAGCCGATGCGAAGTCGGCCGCTCCCGCCCAGGCTTGGTAGGCATAGTCGATGGCCTGGCCGCGTCCCCCTGGCTCGTTCCTTGAAGCCCACGTGCTCCTACCGCCTCTTGGTTTCTTGCCTCCCCATTGTCTTTGTGCGCCCGGCTTTTAACCCCTCTGGGCTTGATCGCGGCGCACTCTCATTGGCTTTTTGCCTTTTCATGTCCATATATGGGGTCTATTCGATTCAGCCTGCACCTCAAGAACCAGTTCACAGCGGTGCAAAGCGGGTTCCGCCATCGGCGGAACCAGACCTGCACATTTTTCGTCTGCTTCTGCACCTCCCCGGCAGGGAGTGCAGGCAAAGCCATGAACCCGTCCTGCACCCGTCGGCACCACCGGTGAATCGAACGGCGCGGTTCAGGTGCCGCGAGCTGCACCGCTGAAACAAAACGGCGAAGTGCGGCACCGCCTGAACTGGTTCACGCGGTGCAGGTGAAACGAATAGACCCATGGTCGTCACGACACTGGTCTCCAGCGCGGCGTTCTTTGATTGGCTGACCAGTGCGCTGCCATATTTGACCATGATGCCCCGGGGCTTAGGCGTTGGCGTTCGCTCATTGGTGAATCAATCAATCGCTCATTGGTGCGCTACTGGCGCGCCGTTCAAATTGGCATTTCTTTGTTCTTTTTTTTTCCCATTTTTTTAGGGGGGGGTTTTGATGCATCCCCTCTCAGGGGGTGCCCTTGACACAAGACACTCAAGACGATCAACAGGGGAAAAGCTGCATGAGATGAAGTAACTCCGGATTCAATATAAGGGATGGAGGACATACGGTAGTAGGGAAATTTTTCGCAAGTGTAATCGGACTTCTCCGGGGCAATAAAGGCCCCTCTAACGTGTCCGTAATAATTTCGGTTTATTTCCAGTCTACAAAAGGAAGCACTTTAAAGAGCTTGACGATTGCAGCCTATTCACGCTATTGGTTATTAAATTGTTATACATGCTCCTTGTTCACCAAAGAGATGATTACCCGTGTACGCGGCCATCCAGATTTCCATCAGCCGAGTCAACATTCCAGAGGATGGAAATTTTCTAAACAATGGACTTTACTCATTCTATGAACCAAGTAATCAATAAATCCGTGGATTATAACAAGTCCCCGAACATCTTTCTTCTGCCTCAGCGTAATGGCCGCAATAGGAAACCACGGAGCGGTGGCGTACTCAACATTACGTTTTTGGAGGATAGGGTTGACCTTGATAAATAAGAGAGGAGAGAATATGAAAGGAGGAACAAAAAACGTAAGACAAACACAACACAAAAAATATAATAACCCCCCCCCCCAAAAAAAAAAAGAAAACAATTCAGCATTTAAAGTAAAAGCTTCAGGATGCCGTGCCGTACTCTAAATGACCTTCTCATTGTTCTGTTAATCATTTCCTCGGGAAAATTGCCAAATACCAGATTGTCGTCGTGCGAGCCGACATCGAAGCCAGATATGCAATATGGTGCTTACAAGCTGCGAAATAAAAATAATCGTTTGCACATGGCCGTTATTTCCGGGATGGGTACTGCTTGTGGCCCTGTCCATTCCCCACTTCTCTGGGGTCGAAAATTTCGGCGGAGTCTCTCTGTGTGGAATCTGTGGATAGGCACGTTGTGTGGTGTAGTGTGGAAGGCGGTAGTGGGGGAAGGAAGGGGGGGGGGGTAGCCCCCCTCCCGCTTTCCTCGCTCACGCCAATGCCAGGTGGTACAGGTGAGTTCCTTGGGGGACGCATACGAGAAACACCCGAATACATGCTTGTAATCGCCGAAAATTGTACGTAAACATGTTCAGCTGTATACATATAAAAACCTATAATGTGCGTTCAAAATAAAAACCCAGAAGCTGAAAGAAATATGTAAAACTGGGCAATTATTTTAACAGCAGGTTATGGAGCACAAGGTAGGATTGCCCGAGCCTATTTCAATCATTATTTAAAGCTGGACTTTATTCCGAATGACCTAAGATCGGGTAAATACAATGAATGAACAAAAGATGAACTGAAGGTGAGTTACTGAGCCAGGACACTGTATGCAGTGCATTGCGCCTACCGTCTGACTAATGACAAAAGCAATTCATTAGTACACTTTTCGTTGACTAACTTTTTGGATCACATATCACCTATATTGGAAAAGTGGAGTAAGTAATGAGGACAGGAAGACGAAGCCCGAAAGTTTTTCATAGTGGTTTTTGAAATATAATCATGTCGCAAGTTACTTCGTCGACAAATACTAAGATTGGCGTTGCATCTCACAGCAAGCATTCGGGGGGGGGGGGGGGGGGGGTAGGTACGTAACATATACGGTATAGAAGTCTAGAACAGTGTGGAGGTATTTTTGTATATATTTTTGTTACCGCTTGTTTCACCGGTCATATATTCTCCATCACCTATGGATGGCGAACTGCATGACAGACAACGTTCGTAATTACTGCTTTAAACCTGTGCAATGACATCTGAATCTGACCCAAGCAGCGAATATTTCACGCTATAATTTCAGGTTAAAAATACATAATTGATCACCAATGTCTTTCAAACTGTTTAAACATCCCGCCTTTCTGCAAATCGATGGCAGGAGTTTGCGAGAACATATATCGAGGAGAAACGTGGGAGCGTGGTTGTCAACGGTACTTCATAGCTGAAAGCTGTCGGAAGCGCATCGGCTGAGTAACTTTTCAAAGCTTTCATCAGCAGTGTCTGCATGTCAACGCGTAACACCGCTTGTCTGAGTCTGTCGCGCAGCCAGCGCAGCCTTCCAATTGCTTCTCGCGCTTGTTCCCAGATGACGCTAGTTGTCCGCTACCGCCTCGAACAGCTGGCCAGCTTCTTGGTTCGCCCGGGCGTCCTGTTCACCAATTAGAACAAAAGACAAACGCGAGACGAAACCTCGTTGTAGAGGGGGTGTCTAAATTTGGAACAGCTTGCCGTCCTCAATCAAGCGAAGTGCAGCCTCTCCTCGCCTCGACTTAATTAGGTGCCGCTTTAAACGAGTAGGCGGCTTTATCGTGGCGATCGAGCCTGGCAGTTTCGCCAACTAATCATGATTGAGAACGAAGTGGCGGACTCTCGGCTCGAGTTTCAACGAAAACTCCGGCACCAAGTTCACGCACAACAACCCGAATAAAAAGTGGCAGGCCTTTGGAAACAGCGGACGATCGCAGCGAGCAAAGGACGTCAACTGCGACGCGCTTCGGGCGGCGTCCGCGGTGGCGCTGCATGCCGTGACCGGCATCAGCTTGCAGTGCGCTTGCGTCGCCGCAGCAGCAGTCGGAGCAGCAGGTCGCCGCTGCCGCGCTTCCCGAGTGGGACCTCTGGGCGCATTCGCCGTGCACGGTGTTGTGTGGCCTCGCACCTTAGCGCCGCAGAGGCAGGCAAGGTCGACGGATCGCCATGGGCGACGACGGCGAAGACCTCTCGGAGCAGTTCACGTCGGGATTCCGGCTGCGCGCGCGCAAGGGCGCCCTCAAGAAGAAGAACATCTTCGAAGTGAAGGGCCACAAGTTCATACCGCGCTTCTTCAAGCAGCCCACCTTCTGCTCACACTGCAAGGACTTCATCTGGTGAGTGGCGCATTGCGTGCCTCGCGGAACGCGCGACCTGCTCGTCGTAAACAGACGCGCGGCGGGGCAGAGATTCGCCCGCGAGGCCTTGAGCGAAGGCCTCGCGGAGAGAGGCGCTCTCCTTCAATTCCCGGCCGCGGCTTTGACAGGCGCACGAGGAAAACACGCGTTGCTCGCTCGCGGTGTCGCGCGATAACGCCGCGGACACTGCTCGTGTGCTTTACCAGACCGCGAAGTTGCACGCTCGAATGCCCACACTTGCGCAACCGACCCGGGTGCCTGTCTCGTTCGCGAGCGGTGCGTTTTCCGTTTCGTCTTCGCTGGCCGCGCGCGCTTGATTGAAGCCAATGCCCCTGGGGAACGCCCAGCGCCGTTGACAGTAGTGGGCGAGAGTGTGTCGCCGGTAGCGGCCGTGATTGCGCGGCTGTGACGTCTTATCGGCCACTTGAAGACCTGTGGAACGTCGCAAGCGACGCGATCGATGTGGGTTTGTGTTTCGGTGGGGCTGCCGGGGGATCTAATCTGTGGGGACCACCGAGCGCTGAGAGTTGTTGTTGTCGTACCCCTTTTGATGTTTTGCAAGGTCAAGAAATACCAGAAACGGACGCATCCGACGGCCGAGTGTTGATACCGCGCTGGTTGCTTCGGGAACAAAAATAAGACGTTGTAGCGCTTGGGTTTGGCCTTGAATTTGTTGAATTATGGGGGCTTCTTGGAAATGTCGCGTTGCGCGAGCGTTTGTGCAGCGTCCAATGTTTTCCACGGCATGCGTATGTTTATTCCAACGGGCATGTCAAGGACGCAGTACGAAAACATTGAGCATAGAATATTTTGCGTCGATTGCTCCCAGTTTCTGACCCATTGTTGGATTCCTTATACATACTTGTAAATATGCAACACGGTTTACACAAAGCGACCCATAAACTTCCAAGACACAGTCGGTTATACCACTGACACGACAAGGTTGTGGCCTGTTATTAAAGTATGCGGGGTCAGAGCCAGTTTGAGTTTTTTGAAGCAAGTCAGATGTCCATGCTGTGCACTTATTCATAAATGCAGTTTACTGCGGCCTTTCAATGCCAACTGTCTTTAAGATTGCTGCTGCTATATTGAATAAATCAGAGGAAAAAAATTTACCCGAGTGGACATTGTCTCGGAACACGTGTACGCACCCACAAATGGACTGCCCATGCTATGCGTTCCGTGTGTAGGGAATTCTTTGCTATGTATGTACGTCGTGAAGGATGCAGCTTATTCGGGGTACGAATCTTATAACTGATTTCCAACTCCATGGAATTCAAAATTATGCAAGGTGCTTCAGGCGTTCAGCGCTGAAACAGACGTTTCCTGCTTTTGTGGGAACTGGTGGAACAGCATGTGATTGGAGGCAACGAGGATAGTAGGTTGTGTATGAGCCCAATCGGCGCCGCAAGCACGTCGTCTGGTGTGCAGAAGCCTTTGCTCAGAAGTATATTTCGTAAGCAGTACCGTGACAGTTCAGTCTGGAACAGGTTGTGGGCCGTTTCACGAACCTCAAATTCAGTAGTGAGCATAGTGCAAAAGTTTCTCTCTCATGTAAAAAGGGAAACGTTAAATTTATTTTGGTCAAACACGATCTGCAGCCACTACACTCGACGTATGGCTAGTGTGTACGTGGCGTGGCGCACAGGCAATGCTAGTGCAACGAGAAATCCGCAAGCGTACATTAGTTTACAAAGTCAAGGCCAAGCTGCAAAAGTCATATTTCTGACAGGACTGCTTTCGCTATGTTCAAGGCCACTGTCTAGTTGTGAACAATGCTGAGTAACGCCCTGTAAACGTGAAGCTTTGTTTGTGAAGGGGGTAGTCTGACACTGTACTTCCAGTGTATGGCTATGAATGTCGCTCTGCTGTCAGTGCAAGCCACGTAGCAAAGTACAGTGGTTTGCAAGGCATGCCTCGACGCGTTAATAGCTTGACTGCCCCACACGAGTATATTCGAGCAGGCTGCTATGAATACTTTACCCTTCGTAGAAACTGAGTGCATACCCCTTCACGCGTTTGATGTCGACCTATCCTAAAAGATTCAGTTGGTAACTTGCACAGCTCATGGCCAACTTTAAATGAGTTGCTGACACAAAATAATGTCCCTTCATTTGTCAACGCGCTGGAAATGGAATTTGATACCCGTATTGTTTTGCACATGTTAAGCCAGCCATTATTTCACTACTGTGAAGATCCGGTGCTTGAAATAATGAGTGGTATTGCTCTCAATTGCTGTATTATGCTCAGTTGATGCTTGTTAAGACAACCTCAGTTAATTGGATTTGGCTTGATTTCACCAAGTTAATTAGACCAAGGTGAAAACGTGGTTAGCCATCAAGAGAGGTAACGCAAGACAAAAGGGCACATCAACTTATTTGTTAAAGAAATGAAAAGATTGTTTGGTTGTTTTGATAAATAAATACTTTTGAGTTTATTGACTTTATTGAAGTAGGTAAATGTGTGGCGGCTGAGTTGCGGCATGCAATTTTCCCACAAGTTGATGCTGGTTTGGTTGTCTATTCCAGTTGAGCGCTTTTTGAGGTTCCATGAATTCGTGTTTTCTGAGCTCACTGCCATTTCCGGACCACGAGCATGCGCTGTAAGCACTATAAACATGGGCTGCATTCTAAAACAATCCATGTTCTGCACAACTGTGTCACGGAGGTCGACAAAAGAAAAGAAAATTCAAAAAAAGCAGTTGGCACCTGGCCCCAGTCAACAAAAACACTGTCAGCATGGTGACAGAACAGCAGCAGTCATCTCCTCTTTGTTGTTTGCTGTGCAGCGAATCATGACAGCATAAACAGATGGAAAAATCAAAGAGCGTGAATCATAACACAAAAAGCAGGAACGGGAACTCAGCTACAAAGCCACAACAAACCATTCGTTGCAGAGAAAGCAATGTACCACATTGACTGATATATGTAGTTATTAAGAGTGAGATTTTTTAAAAATTTTTTCCTCAGCAGTTTGTTTGCAGGAATAAAGTAGAAATGAATTTAATTTATCTTGACATTAATTGCGGTTACTTAGGTACTCACTGTTCTGGGTAAAGTGTGTTTTGGGAACACACTTGCTCTCGAGTGCGTTTCCTGTTGAGTGTCATTCGCATTTGCTACCTGACTCTATCCAAGTGACACTGAGTGCACTCGGCACATGTTTGTATGGGTGCAACTCAGTGTAGTCTATCTTTGTAAACCTACCATGCATTAATGCTTTTGAAGAGTACGTCACATACAGGCAATGTCAGCGTTCTCCATTAACGGAAGCATCATTTTTGAGCCACCACTGTAGGTATTTCTTATGTAATAAACTTTGTTTTTTTCATGCTTACTGTATTCCAAATGTTTCCATTGGGCTGGAAAATGTTGGCATTTGGAACCCTCCTCACCGAGCCTATAATAGGGCAGTTTGACAGGCCTACATGCGAAGTGTTTCACAGGGGTTGGTCTGGAGAATAAAATGTGAAACACTAAATTTTCCCTTAACAAAGCAAGCTATTACCATGCGGGACCTTTTACAGTGTCAATGTAGTTTTGACATTTCTGTTCGGGACGTCAGATAAAAATTTAATGCCTGAATCTAGCTATAAGTTTTCAACGTGAAGGTGCGGAGCATCTAAAGAGAAACATAATGGAGTAGTTCGCACAAGAATTTCTTGCGTTTAGAGGATTTTTCAGTCCTTCAAAGAAATCGCATCATGTGCAAACGATGAGCTGCCACAGCGCTCCATCCAAGCGTTGCGCAGTCATGCGTGGGGGCAAAGTTTCAAGCTGCCACTGCATTTCGCGAGATTTCATTCCAGTGCCTTGAATTTTCTCCCGTTGAAGGTTGTCTCGCGGAAACTCTAACGATCAGTTTAGTAGTGTGTCACACTCTACAAATATTTGCAATTTAAGTGAAGCTTGGTGTGGGGTACTTGTGATTGGGGCATGTTTTAACAAAATGGGCTTGAAATTTTTGTGGAACTAATGCACCAACAACAAGCAAGCCAAACTGGGAAAGCCCAGAGTTGCTGTGTGGTTATTTTTAAATCTAAATATAACGAAAAAAAATCTGCAAGCATTCAGTATGTTATTGGGCATTGAAAGCGAGTGCGTGAGCATGTCTTCTTTTTCTTGTTTTTTAGAGAGATCAATTTTCTCCAAAATATGCAGACACACACTGCTTGGTTGGCAAAGCAGTGCTACATCTGTGCATACCTCCACTCCAGATTAAAAATCCAGTTCAGTTTGCTCTGTTCCTTATTTGTGCTTTTGTCCCTGTACACGTGAAGTGCGTTTTGTTTAAATGTGCAAATAATGATGTTTGATGAGACATAATCATTAAAAAGTGTTTTATTCTATTTTAACTAATTTGCTAATTAATCAGAATACAGTAATAATGGGAGATAGTTTGTGCCAGCTTGTATGATTGTATATTTTTGCTCTAAAAAATTCAGCGTTCCCTTAGTTCATAGTAAAGCTGTCACCAAGGTAACCCCCATCTTCTTTTTGTTCAGACTGTCTTTCCCATGCCCAGCCGTGGGCATTTGAGAACCATTGCCAAATATCAGCACCGAGACATTGCCAGAGTTGAGCTAAATATATGCTTTGCATTTAAAAAGCATTAAACCACGCTTGCAGCGTTACCTTTAACTTTGTTTCTATCACCCACTTTCCTTCCTAGAATTGCTGTTTCCATGTGCTACCAATTGTGTTTGATGTATCTTCATAAATTCAGTCTCAATGCACAGACACGGGGATTTAAAAAGGCCACGCACCTTTTTTAAGAGCTATGAGTCATGCTATAAAACTTGTAAGAATAATTGAAGGAGCGTATTTATGGTTCTGCACAATCAAAAGCTATTTGGAAGGAAGGTGGGTTGTGGTAGACGTTTATTTGAGTGAAACGTCAAAGACCGATGTGGCGAGAAGAATTAAGGGGGGAGGGGAGTCAGTCTGCTATGTCAGGGATTCTCCCAGCTAAACCATCTGTGCCTGGCCACTCTTAATAAAAAGGCATTCCTGTTTTGTGAAATAATGATTTGTCTGTCATATAATCACTACCATTTGCTGTCAGATGAGGGGAGTTTCAAGCTCCGATTGATGCTTCGAGAAATGAGGTCTGTTCGGATAATAGTTTCACGTAATGAACAACTACAGGGGTGGGGAGGAGAGTTCCACTTGTTGATGACGTGCGCAATAGATGCTGCATTGGGGACTTGTTTATTGATGAAGGTTTAAAAAAATTGGCCGGCTTCTCTCGCTTTAGCTGCCTGGTGTATTAGTAATGGTTGCTTGGTGAATGCATTCTCTATGTGTTCTGGGGTGGCATTGTTACTAGCATAGAGCTTCTTGCAAAATGTACTGGAGAGAAAACTGACGCTGCTTTTGGGTAAATGTCAAGCATGACTCAAGGAAACGACGGAGACAAGAAAGAGGCCCACAATTAATGCAGCTTAATTTTCCTCTGAGAGAGAGAGAGAGAGAGAGAGAGAGAAGCTCTTTATTAAAGACGAAAATGCAGAGAGGTTTGCTGACATGCTACTCTGCAGGGAAAGGAGGAGAAGGAAAAAGGTAGTAGGTGTAGTGAAGGAGAGGAGGGTAGTAGTAAGAAAAAAAATACGGTCCTTTTTTCAGGGTATTCAGTTCAAAGTTTCGTGAAATTAGGTGACGACCCAGCGTAATAAATTAATGGACATTCCGAGAGAAGCTCATGGCTTCGAAAAATCTAGAAATATTGCGTGCACTTCATGGTTGTCTTCGATGTAGTAAAAAAATGTCATATGTAAATTGTGCTAACCCCGTTTCGTAAGAAAACGACTTTCAAAAACCGCGTTGATGGGCACAAAAGAAGTTTACTGGAGTGACGCTGTTGGAATTGTGGCAAGAGTATAGAGATTTCAATCTGCTTCTTAACTGGCTTGGCTTGCAGTGTTTTTGCCATGTGAAAAACATCAAGTGCAGTAAAATAAACAATAAAGGCTTTTTGCATAGTTAGGAAATAAAGCATGCCATAGCAGTGACGATGTGACATATGGTGCCCTGTTTTTTGTGTTGTTTTTTTTTTCGGTAAGAGGTGTACAGGAAAATAATTGTCTGTGATTTTTTGAGCCAATCCAGCTGTGGCAAAATACTTTCTCAGTGTGCGTCAAGGGCACATTGTGGGAATAAATTATCAGAAGAGTCCATAAATGTTCCATACGCATGACAAAACATTTGCACTATACTATTCATAGCTAACCGACGTGCAGTTTGTAATGCCAGACGAACTGCATCGGTGTCGTTGACCGCGGTACAAATGTTATGTCGTATGTATTCAGCAGCATTTACAGGCCGTTGTAATTTATTTCTTTGGTGTGTCTTTGGGGTATTGCGAGAGTTAAAAGTATTTCGCAGCAGCTGGCTGACGCCATAAAGAAATCGGACAAAAATGTTCCTCTTACCGAAAAAAAAAAAAGACGAAAATGCACCTTATGTCACAACGTCATTGCTACAGTGTGCTTTTATTTGTACGTACGCAAATGAGCACTTTTGTCGTTGATTTTGACGCACACTTTATATGTTTTCACATGTCCTCAAATGTTGTCAAGCCAGTTACGAAGGAAATGGAAATCTGTACTCTTCCCTCAATTCCCACAGTGACACTGACGCAGACAACCTTGAGATCTCAAGTCGCGCATTGATGGAAGTGCTAGATTCTGCTTTAGTATTTGTAAGAAACTGCGGTTGTGCGTGCTGCACAGGACACTGGTTTCGCATTGTGATTGTCTATAGTAATCTTTCGGTAACATCCATTCCCGTTATATTTACTCTTCGAGTACATTCAACCTCAGGAGTTCATGTTCCCAGTCATTAAGAATGTATGGAACCCAAGCTATATGAGCATCGCTTAAAAGGTTGAGTCAATTTTGGCCAAGTCTGTGCTGTGTAACCACGATGGAAATGGGAACCCGTTATCTACAAAACAATGCACAGTTACTAGAAGATTCATTGGTGGAACTTTGGGAGCCTGTTAGCGTCGTGCCCCTCTCCCTTGCAAACTTGATCCTGCTGCTGAAGCGCACAGCTCAGCATTTGTCACACACCACTTGCAAGTCACGTCCAGTCCCTGGTGGTCACAGTTGCTCACTTAGTGGACGTATTGGCTGTGGCTTCCGTTGTTTAGCAGTCTTACCGTTTTGTCGCCGTTGTTCCTATACCAAGCTCTCGAGCCACATACTTGGCCCTATGCTTACTCCACTCTCAGTTTTACGCGTCACGTCAATGTAGAAGGGGTGATGCCACAGATTCTAACATGCCCGAGTAACAAGTCCATGTAGCAGCACTACTATTACCACCACTATGACTTGACATCACTTCGGGCAATTGACCAACTGAGCCCACAGTCGTGTGGAAGAAGTGCTGTCACTGCTGCCACGTCAGCTTGATGTCGCCCCTTTCCGTGCCAAGCTTGTTCGCTGTCACCGCACTGTGCAACTCGTTTTTGTGAATGTGAGAGCGTCAAGGCCCGAAAGGATGCCACTGAGAGCTTCTTTGTTTTGTTTTGTAATACAAGTGGTGTTTTCGAGTTTTGTGGTGAAATTTATGGGGGATATTTTTTAGTTTCTAGGTTAGCATGTTGGCTGCGAACTGGAATCGTTTGGACGATATTGCTTACAATTATGCTTCTTCAACTTCATTTATTTTGGGGCCAACAAAAAATTCACACATGCACGCGCACACACAAATAAAGAAGACCCACCCTGTCCCTATTACGATATAAATGGGTTTGCTGCGCAGTGGCTTGGCCCGCTGTTGTCTGTTGCGCCTTTGGGTGAGGCATACCTGGAACATACCCACTGTGGCGACTAACCAAGAGTGCATAAGATATGCATGCGAATGTGACTCTAGAAACACAACCTTGTTTGCTTGGTTGCTTGCTTTCAGGATTTCTTGAGCCTCTCTTCTGTCACTGTGTTGTAAGAATGGGCCCCAGCGGGTGGAGTTCCGTAAATAGTTTCTCCTGGACCGAATTTGGCCTTTATTTTTTGCATTCGCCGTAGCCGGGTTCTGAAAGTAAGGAACATTTTGAGTAGGGGCTGACTTTGCACCATGAAGAGAGAGAGAGAGAGAGAGAGAGAGAGAGAGAGAGAGAGAGAGAGAGAGAGAGAGAGAGAGAGAGAGAGAGAGAAACAGGCTCTATTCAAAAGGTGTCTAAAGCAGAATAGGGCATACACCTGCTTTACAGATAAATATTTCTTTGTCCCTACGTCCGTGTGTCATGTTTTCACATTTCACGCACTTGACAAGTTTTGCATGAAAAAGGCAGCTGCTGTTTTTTTTATTTCTCAAGCATCAAAATAACTGTTAAAGGAGCCATGAAGAGAAAATACAACTTTGTTTAATTTGAAAGAACTAGGATTCAGTGTCTCACTCAGCTCCATTACAGCCACAAAATATGTTTTTTTAACGAAAATAAAGCAAGTAGTATGTAAAAACTTTGCGCCACAGTGATGTGTTATGAGCAAGAATGACTTCATACGGGCCAACAATAAAACATCATTTTCATTGCGTTAACTGCACGTTACCGTTCAAGTGATGCGGTCAAATGGAACTAGAGGCCCCTTTACAGACGTCCAGTCATGTGTCATCGCGACAGGTCAGTTAGGCGGCCGCCAATCGCACAAACATGGTTTCGTGGCGTCATAGAGAAGTTTCGGGAAATTAGCTGGGGGTCGCGACTGCTTCACACGTTTTCTTTAGTGTCTCCGTTATTTGTTCCAAGATTGCGGTGGTATTGGTATCATTGTTGTCTGGACTAAGCAGTCTTTCTAATAAACCCAACTTGTATTTTGTCTTCATGGCTCCTTTAATTAGAAGCAGCGAGCTCATTTACGGAGTCACTGTCACCTCGGTTATTGCTCCTCTGAGCTAAATTATGTTATGGTTGTTTAGTCAGCTGCATATTCATAGTCAGTTGCATAAGCACCATATCATCTAACACTCAGTGGGGTAGTGTTTGACAATAGGATGTTGAGTACTATTATCGTGGTTGTTTAGTCAGTTGAATATGCAGGCTAGTGGTAGGGAGGGAGGTCGCATTTGATAATATCTCGAGTGTAAGGGACCACGAGGATAAATTACGTTTGGTCCATTACGAAGACATCTTTGTCCCGATAACAATGGTATAAATTTTATCGGGAACTTCGAACAGATAATCTACACATATTGCCAGCTGTTTTCTGGGGATTTCTCGCAGTATTTTGTTTGTACGATTGCCTACCACTATCATAAGCCACCGCCGAGGACCGTGACTGAGTGGTTGTAGTGGGGCGTCTAGTTCCATGTTATTGCATTTCTTGAAGCCGAACATGCGGCTAACACACTGCTAATGGTGTTTTTAGTGCTGGCCCATGCTACGTCCCCCCTGCCAAATTACATCAGTGCAACGTGAAATTGAAAAGTTTTTCACTATTTCTTGCGTTATTTCTGGTTGAAAAGAACGTCTCTCGTGGCTGGGATATAGCTGAGCGGGTTCCCGGACCGGGCCAGTTCTTTCGTATTGAAGAAAGTTGCATTTTGTCTTCATGGCCCCTTCAAGGGACAGGTCTTTATGTCCTTTGTTCCGGAATCCGGAGCCCCCTTTAGTGATACGAGAACTGGCGGTGCAGCCGAACACGACATCCGAGCTGAGAATGGCCGATAAAGGAACAGTATTCAAAATGTGGCCAAAATACAGTCAAAGTACAAACGAAGATGCAAGCACACTCCACATCCCCGATCTCCTCCCCCTCCCAGTCTGTCCTGACGAAGAATCGCGTCTTCCTTGACCCGTTTCCCATAGGTCGGCAGGCCTACTCACGAGTGCACTCGCACCCTCCTTACTCACCACTCATAAGTGAGTGGTGGGTGAGCCTCGCCATCGTTTTGGAGTGGCGAGTGCGACGCGAGTGAGTGCGAGCCCCACGCGCGGTGAGCCCCGCTCACCACTCGCGACTGCACTCGCGCTACTCGCGCCTTTCGAAGGGCTTACCGCGGTGAGCGCCATTATTACGCTTGTACTCGCTGTTGGCTATTCTTCTCAGGAGGCGCTCGCTGTGAATGTTGTTAATGGCGGGATTGCTTTTAGCTTCGGAGATATGTCGTCGCTGAGCACCTGCTATGAGGAACCCTAGAATTAATTCTCTGGTGGCTGGTTGATTTAGGAATTTATCCGGATGACCCTCTGACACCATAATGCACTAATACTGTTCGGTTTCATGACTCATGGAGGGTCTGCTGCACTCACTCGCGTGCGAGGGGAGATGACGCGTGGTGAGCGCGAGTGCGAGTGAGTGCGAGTAGTGGAGGGCGCGTAGTGCGCGTGAGTGCGAGTGGTGAGGGCGACTGGTGAGCGTGTGAGGAAAATATATTTAAGGTAGCGAATTGGGGAGTTGCAGTGCATTCATAATGGTCAGCGCAGGCGAAAACCGGACAAGAAGAGTAAGGACGACACACAAGGACCGTTGTGAAAAATACATTTTTCTGTGTGAGTGTGAGTGGCACCCAGTTTTGCCGAGGTATGCCCTTTCCCCTCGCGACCACGGGAAGACTAGAGCCACAAAATAAGCTCTGGGGAAGACGAGACTACAGGGCGGGGAAGAAGGCAAGTGCTTCGGCCACCCACTGTGTGCGACCGAGGCGCCACGACTGGTGTGGCATATGGCCACAGTCCCGAACAAAGCCGGCCCCTCATAACCGCGCTTGTCGCGGCCGTTGTCAAACGATGTCGCTCTTGCGAGGACGCCTCGACCCGCGGAGTACGCAGGGCCCTGGGGTGTCATCGCACGCGTGCAATGTGTCCCACGTGGCCCTCAGTCGACAGCTAGGACAAGGGAGGTTTAAATAAGGCATGACTGTTTCTTCCAGACGGTGTCGTATGCGGGATTTCATTTCGGGTTGGTATGCGCCGCGGTGGCTCAGTGGCTAAGGCGTTGCGCGCTGCTGAGCACGAGGTCGCGGGCTCGATTCCCGGCCGCAGCGGCCGCTTTTCTGGTGGAGGCGAAAAGCAAAAACGCCCGTGTGTGCGATATTTCGGCGCACGTTGAAGATCCCCAGGTGGTCAAAATTAATCCGGAGCCGCCCTCCGCTGCGGCCCGCCGGCGCGTTAAACACTGCAGTCAATCAATCAATTTCGGGTTGGTGTGGGGGAGAGGTTGATTGATTGATTGGCTGTTTATTGGAGGAGGTCATAAGACCCTGAAGGGGATGGGGGAGAGTGGGAAAAGGAAAAAAAAATGAAAATAAAAGTAATCGGAAAAACATTAAACGAGGAACAAGTAAAAAAAAAAGCGACTGCTAGAAAACAGGAAAAATAAAAATAAAAAGCCGGAACAGAGAATTTGCACAAATCAAATATGCAAAGAGTTTGAGATGACGTCGTAACTTTCACATTGTTTTGTTCATTTTCACGAGAACGTGCATCGAAGCCCGGCTTATATGTGCTTGGTGCGCAGCTTATTGGCCCAAAAACAATTATTCTAAGACGTTATTTGTCTACGAATAGAGTTATTTTCGTCTTTCGTTCCACTCCCTGGGTACGGCAGTGCTGCCAGCTGACAAAAAAAAAACGTGGTCAATTTTACACTGAGAGGGCCGTGCCCGCGCGATAGATACCAAGGACACCACCGATGACAGTGGCCGTTGCGTGTGCAGGGACCGCTGCAACAGAAAGGAAATTACGTGTTCTCCCACAGCAGACAGAACAACTCATTAACCTAAGCATTTTGTTGATAAGTGCGAAATTGGGTAGAGCAAACAATAGTCCGTGTGCTGACGGCATCCTGATGTAGTCTGGCAGGGAGCGGAAATTAGGCGAAGTTTGGCGCGTAACCGCATGAAGCGTGTCCACAGGCTTTGTGCGTGCTTCGTATACTCAAGCCTTGAGCTCGTGTTTTCCTTGGCCAGTTGAGGTTAGGTCGCCATGTCGTTCCTTTAGTTAATCTGTGTACTGGATGGTAAGAGGGAAGCTCTAAGGAATAGGAAACGAGCATCCCACGTCGTGGAACAAACTCCGGGGTAAGACGTTGTCGCTGAAATTAGGAAGTAAACTTGCGCAGCCAGGTACAGTTGCCACAAAGAGATGGGACTAGCAGTAGAGGAAGACCAGTTAACTCGATGCAGGGATAAAGTAAAGAGGATTAGTGGTAAAGAATGGCGGAAGACGGTTAGGCGGGAGGGATACGAGAGGTCTTCATCGCGCTGTGGACACGAACGAACTGATTGTCATGCCGCTGATGATGATGATGAACACGATTGTTTAGATCTGGGCTCGGTAATGGCCAGCTTTTCCCCCATGAGCGGCAACATTGCTCGGGTAGGTGTACAAAATAAGGTCGCCTTACTCTGTCAACTAGAATGATTGTCCCTGTGTTTCTCTTTGTCAATCTTCGGCTAAGTTTGCGCTGGTTCCATGCACGATTATGTCTCTCCGACTAGCCCAGTTTGCGACGCTTCTGCAGTAACTAGAATGAGGCTCATTTGCGCTGACCATCTGCCCGATGAAATCGGTAAATCTGCCATGTTTGGGTTCACATGGTCATGTCGTTTCTGTTACAGCAGGCCGTGTCCGGATAACGTATGTCATGCTGTTTGCTAAGGTATACACTGCTGTCCTAACCCTGGTGCCTGCTTTTTTCATTGCACCTAAAAGGTTGTCTAAACACGTATGTGCGCAGCGATGCTCCCAAAGCATGACAACCATTAGCCTTCGTCTTTTCCACTGGGACCAACTACGAGTTTCTATACACATTCTGTAACAAGCTTCACTTTATAGCTGTCACTGCATAATTTATGACAAACACGTCGTACAGTGCGCAAAACCCCTGTCTATAACACTGAGTTCAAATTCAACTGGTTACCTCTCAAAACTGCGGAATCGAAACTTTTCGCAAAAAAAAAAAAAAAAAAAAAACGTTGCCGTCAAGGTCAAGACTTCGGAATGACACAATAGTTTTCTTCAAATGCTTTTCGGCCGATGTAAGAGAACGCTAGAAGCGCGAAGCCTGTGTTATACACAATGTTGTTGCCCTCTGTACAAGCTGTACGTACATACATGAATGCACCATCAATATCTAATTAGGGCTTCTTGTCGCGACACTGCTCATGTATAGGCTTAGTGCCGTAGTGAAATGGTACACAGCCTTCTTCGTAGCTTCTCTTTCCTATAATTCGTTCGGCCGCTGTTTCAGCTTCCACGTTTTTTTTTTTTTTTCTTTTCCCAAGTCGCCAAGATTCCAGGAATGACTACTCGGACTTATTTATGAATAGCGTCCTTAACTTTCTCGCTGTCTCGTCGTCCAGCGTAAAGGCTCTCCCCCCTCCAGAGGCACGTCGGCGCGTACAAAATTAAACAGGTCTGCGCGCGGGGGGCGTTGGTATCTACGAGGACTCACCGCGCCTGCTTTCCAGCCGGAGGCGGCGGCGGAGGCAGAGTCGTAAATTTTTGAGCATCCTTCTTCTACCTCGCAATCTCGCTCGCTTCCATCAAACTTAATATTGCCCGGGCGGCATAAATATTCTCCTCGCTCGAACTTGTTAAGTCGGACGGACCCCCCGCGCATTCTTCGCTCCTAACTAAGTTCGGGGCAACGCACGGCTGAGCTCTTCTTGCAAGCACGTGGTAATAATATATCCGTAACAGCGTATGTCTCTGGGTTGTACCTGCTATATTGCCTAAACGTGCGGCCCAACTCTTGCAAGCACTGGCCAATTTATTTATGTATTGTTTATTTATTGATTGATTTATTGTAACACCGTCAGGGCCAATGACATTATAGAAGGGAGTGGTTACATTAATATTTTAACGACAAAAAAGAAGCAAAGGTAATCCAAATAAAGCACATCTCAACACAGTATCGGGCGAAAAAAAAATAAACGCAATAAGCAAACATAACTGTTCACAGCAAGGCGTAGTTTATACAGTGTTGACTGTGGTATTTTTGAAAAGCGTGGGAACTGCAATGGTTGCTGTTGGTGAGGAAGTGATTCCATTCTAATAATGTACGGGGAATACACGACTGGGAAAAAAGCGTTCGTTCGGCTGGATGCTGTACGAATTTTGTGGGCATGATCTGGGCGAGACGAACCCTAAAATGGAGGTCATACGAGTTCTTTGTGCAGGTGTGGGCGCGGAAATATTTCGTCAAACAAAGAACGGAGTATCTTACGTCTGTACTAAGGTATTGCCTCAACGTGTGGAGGCCATTTTTGCACGTGACAACGTTTGTTGGTTGAGACGAATTTTTGACCGCTAGAAAGGTATTGCGGAGATTTTTTTTTTTTTTTTCGTGAAGCGCGGGCTTTGTGTGCGTCGTTGGTCTTCTCGGTGGAGAGGAGTTTGGACAGGAAAGGTTCCCGTAACTGACACTGACTCGATGAGAAGGCCTTCGTCGCACAGAACGATAAGCGTCACTCGTGTATACTCGGTTACAACTCAAGAACGGCACCACCTCATGTAATATATCACTCCGCCAAAGCGCTGGACCCGTGACGTCAGTGCGCGCGCGTTTTGAAAGGGGTTGGCTGTGAATGCGTGATAGCGTCTACCTTGTCTCACGCAGTTTGTTTGTCGTCACTGGAGTCGTTTATAAGCATATTAAGTCCAAAAAATCACGGGAACGGCTCACGCCATGTTCAAAATATTCCCAGTGACGCCCTACTTTCGCCGCGCGGAGAAACATCCGGCTACGGTTATAAGGCACAGCGGCAACTTTCGGTGCCGTTCTTAAGTTGCCACCGAGTATAGTAGTCAGAGTGTTCGCTTCCGTTGGTTTCTGAAGTGGCATCAGGTACGTGACGTAGCGGGCTGCGGCAGGTGCGGAATATGTGTACAAGTGTGACGTCACTCTTGTGGAGACGAGGTCTTTTCTGACGTCAGAGCCGAGGCGCGCGCACCACGCTACTACCCTTCTTCTCGGTGGTGGTTTCTGACCCCTATGAGCTATAAAAAATTCTGCGCAGTACGTGACTTTATATGTGGCAGTTACTTCCTCCCAGTACCTGCGCGGCCGAAGAAAAAAAAAGAACAACGTATAGAAAGCTTTGCCCCCCATCCGCGGGCACTAGACGGCCTTGAACGTAGAGGAAAGTTTGGCAGTGCGCGATACGACCGTTGCAGAGATCGATGAAGAAGTATCCATGTGGTTCTTGATGTTCTGAGATCGTAATTTTGTAAAATGAGGTGTTATTTTTCGTGGTTCGGGACGTTGAAACAGTCGTTTTTTTTTTTTTTTTTTCATAAGTTGACTCTCAAATTCTGGTTTTTGTTGGCAAGCAAAAATATTTTTCACCACCAATACTATCCTTTCATTCACAAGAATTTTGACACTGTTGTAATGTACGTGCGCTGAATAACTATATGAACTTTGTCAATTAAGAAGGTAGAATATCTACGTCTTGGACGGCTCATTTTAATCACTCTGCGAGCGAGGCGCTTATGCATGCTTGCGAATATCGTTTTCCTGCGACGTCTGTAGTTGTGCTTCGGCAACTATCCCCAGTGCGCAGGCGCAACCGACTTCACACGTTTCTTTTTTCTTTTTTGATGAAGAGGGGGGGGGGTCGTCGCCGTACTAGTTATGTTGTAATCATCGAATATTAACTGCGGCGGGATGTTTGCTCGTAATTTGGAATTAACGTCAAGGTCGGATGGGCATACCCCGACGACCTAAACGAGCATGAAAAACTCGGTGCCATCAGTATTTCCTAATAATGGGTCTCCACAGTAGTTACTAATAAGGTCAGTATGAAATTCTGTCCCCTTGCATGTGCATGCAATGGTATGCAATAACGGAGGAGGAAGAGGAGCACTATACTCGGTGACAACTTAAGAACGGCACCAGAAGTTGCCGCTGTGCCTTATCACCGTAGCCGGATGTTTCTCCGCGCGGCGCAAGTAGGGCGTTACCGGGAATAATTTGAACATGGCGTGAGCCGTTCCCGTGATTTTTTGGACTTAATATGCTTATAAACCACTCCAGTGACGACCAACAAACGGCGTGAGACAAGGCAGACGATATCACGCATTCATAGCAAACCCCTTTCAAAACGCGCGCGCTCTGACGTCACGGGTCTGGCGCTTTGGCGGAGTGATACACTACATGAGGTGGTGCCGTTCTTGAGTTGTAACCGAGTATAGTAAACTTCATTGAGCCGACAAAGATTGATTGATTGATTGATTGTAGGGTTTAACGCGCCGACGCAACGCAGGCGATGACGCGTGCCGTAGTGGAGGGCTCCGGATTAATTTTGACCACCTGGGGATCTTTAACGCGTGCGCCGAAATCTCGTACACACGGGCGTTTTTTGCTTTTCGCCTCCATCAGAAAAGCGGCCGCCGCGGCCGGGAATCGAACCCGCGACCTCGTGCTCAGCAGCGCAAGAGATGACAAAGATAAAATAAATAAGCGGGTGTTTCTTGTTATTTACAAATTGAAGCTGCTCCTTTCAATCCGTGATAGATATTAAATATTTTTAGACAAACGGGTACGCAATCCTCGTTTTGGCGCTGTTACCACCAGTTTTCTTGAAAAAATGTTCCTCGCGTTTCTGGGCAACTTCTCAATTATTGCTGGGCATGTTTTTCTTTAAAAAATTTTTGTCATTGGTAGACATATAACACGAATTTGTGAAAAAAATACCGGGAAAAACAAGAAAGACACAGCGCAACCGTGAATATTTTATTTTACTTCTGTTAGCAACACTCTACGAGCAGTTGACCAGACAAAACAAAAACAAAAAAGCAAAAAAAAAAAAAAACTAATGAACTCTTACTGCCATGTACTCTAAGCAGTCTTTAGCCTGACAGTGTGGGGGTGGGGGGAAGTCGGTATCGGCACGGGACAGGGAGAGTTATAGGGTACGCAAGCGAAGTTGGCGAAAACAAATTTGCTTTTCGCAAAAGTTTATGGATAAAATTGATGTACCCCAAGGTTTTGTGAACTCTTTCTGGCGTAGTGCCAGCGTGCTGTGCGGCGACTCTTGGAGAGACGTGTGGCGTTATTGAGAGCTCTTTCTTTACGACCGACGCGTTTACGGAGAACCACCGTTAGCTAAATTCGCTGCACATTTTCACGGTCCTCCGGTTTTATGAGCGTCATAATCGACGTTAGAGCAGTGGTGACAGGCACGCGCGGCCTGTACTACGCTCAGGCCAGAAATGTCGTAATCGAACCAAACGCGGCGCTATCCATTGAAGACGGCATTTTTTTTTGCTTGTTTGGCACTGAGGCATTAAGGTGTTTTGTGTTTTTATTGGCGGAATTTGTGTGTGAGTGTATTTCCGGAGAGTGTGTGTGGGCACGCGCCCGCCCTATGCATTTCGGTTTATGAGTATTCATTGCATGAGCGACGTTCGAAAACTTGCGTCACAGTACTCAGGCCCGCTAGGACGGATCCGGTTATTATTTAAGCCTATAGCGTTCCGCCGTGTATTGCGATAGGGACGCTTTGTCCGTGGTGAAAGCTTATTTATAGACATAACAAAAGGAATGGATCTAATGAAACGAGCCTGGTCGTATGTCTTCGTATAATGAAGTATTTCTAGACCCACTACTTCGCTATAACCGCGCTCTCAATGTGTTGGCGAAGTTAAAAAAATGTGCAACCCTTCCTTTGCTGGAGGAACGGCGAAACTGTATGGGCGGGTAACCATATTGAGTTATGCATGACGACTTGCTATATTATCGAATTAATAAAGCGCATACGTATAGCGTCCTCAACAGTAATTCTCATATAAATTTTGGATACAGTTTGGATGTGTATAATTTTGGATATATAAAGGATATATAATGAATTTGGATGTATAATATATACAATTTGGAGGTAGTTTTAAGAAGAAAAAAAGAGTTACAGCCGCGTCTGTAACCGTACTCCCTCCGCAGACAGCCATGTATCATTATCAGACAGGAATTTTGAATTGTGCAGAACTCCACGGTGAAGTAGTTGTGTCAAGTAAATTAAACTCGGCGCAGTGATATAGCCGTCTTAGTGGCCGATTTCAGTATGTTTTTTTTTCTTCAAGGTACCCATATTAGATTGAGCGTTATACAGAGCATATGGTGCTAGCTCTCGACTGAGCGCGTGCGATCTTGGTCGGCGTTACGGTTATACAGAGCATATGGTGCTAGCTCTCGACTGAGCGCGGGCGATCTTTGTCGGCGTTACCGGATAGACGCACGCAGTTTTTGTCAGAACCTACCGCGGGACCGCGTCGCTGTAGAAATCGCACCGTGGCCTGCCGTATTAAAAGTCCCGGGCCATCGCCACTAACGTGAAACCTGGGGAGGGGCGAAGCATTCAGTGTATAAGTGTAATCGGGGCGCCAGGCGTTTTTGCCCACGGAGATGAAACCGTTGGGGGTGGAGATAGACATACAGCTTTGCTGCAAAAGTCTCGCGTCTTTGAAGCACGAAGCGTTCTAGCGCGAGGCGTTGGAAAACGAGTGCCCCCGTGTGTTCTTTTAGTATGCATCGCGAGACGTTGGAAAGCGAGCGTCCCGGCGTTTTAGTACCGTGACTGCATGAACAGACGACGACGACAGGAGACGCCGACAGCCCGAGCCCCGAAGTGGCTTCGGCCCTAAAAGCGGTGGGCTGCCTTAGATTGTGATTTATGCTCGCCCACGAGGGGCCCGTCTCCATTGCAGCATCGTGAACGCCGCCGCATTATGGGTGCGTATTCACGCTCGGTGAATGTCCTGGGCGCATTCGTTCTGCGCACCGAGCAACAAGGTCGCGCGACACTATTAACGGGCTCCGTTGCAAGCGCGTCTCGTCGACTGGATTCCGGATGTACGCGCGCCATAACAGGTGTTTTGCGTGGGCGATTTAGTGGTTTTCTTTTTCGTGTCGGGGTGATTATTTGCTGCAGCTACCAGCATGGGTCAAATGTAGCTGGGTTCGTTGACGTTGCCTCCACACTGTCTGAAAGGGGGTTGGCGTTGCAGGTAGCCGATGACCCTTTTGGACGCAACTACCTCGCCAACTTGCAGGAGGTGGAAGCTTAAGCGACGTTGTTCTCCAATTTAGCATTCAGGAGCGTTGTGCTGCTGAGCTCAAAGACGTGGGTTCGATCCCGGCCGCGGTTTCTGCTTTTCTGGTCGAGGCGAATAGCGAAAACGCCTCCCCCCCCCCTTTTTTTTTTCTGTCGAGGTTTCGGCGCACGTTAAAGTTCCGCAGGTGATCGAAATTAATCCGGAGGAGCCCTACACTAAGCGCGCCTCTAGCGCAAGTGTAGCGTCGACGCGTTAATCCCCACAATCATCATTAAAGGGGCACTGACACAAAATTTTGAAGGCGAGATAACGTCGGAGATAGATTGGTGGGAACACATATACATCATCTGCAAAATATCAGCGGCGAATACAGCCTAGAACATATTTAAAATCAATTTTGAAGTGTGCGAAACGCAACCGAGCAGCCAGCAGAGGACCACGCGCAATTGTAAATAAACAACATCCAAACACGTCACGAGTTTGTGTTTGCCGCTTCCGCACTACCGGCGTTTTACGCGGGCACGCCCGGCTCGCCGCTCCAATCGGAGGGCCGGAGGGCGGAGCTTCTGCTCTCGAGAACGAACGACCCGATCGTTGGCGGCGGAGGCGCCGTGATTTCGTCAGCTAATCGGGCAGCTGGCCGCGACCAAAGTTCTACAGCGATTCCAGGCACTCTGTTTCTATTACTATTTATTACCATTGGATGCGAAAACGCGCCGGAGGCACGAAAAGCCCACTGAGCTAGCCGCACGGTCGCTGTGCAGGCGGCGGCCACGGCCGCGAAGTGGCCCAGGCCGGCGCAGGTAGCTCGAGTGATAGCTTGTTACCGCTGCACGAAATTGTCCCCAAGTCCCGACCATAGTGGCTTACATGAGAAAGGAGTTAATGATGCGATGGCGGGTTGCATTAAAAATTGTCATCTGCACCGCTTACGAGAGCGGCACTCGAATATCCGCCGCAGTGCTGAGCGAACACATCTGTAGGCGGACCTGTAGGCAGACCGGCCGGCTGCTCCCAGCGCGCGTCTTGCCACCCACCGTCTCGGGCGTCGCGCGTCGTTCTTTAGCCGCAGTAGCATTTGCACTCGCAGCGCCTGCGTCACATCCACGGTCGCTTTTTAATTAAGCGCCTCACGAGATCAGTACGTGGGGGCATTCGCAGAAACTGCCGTTGATGCGGATTCGACAGTGCTACGGCGGCTCTGCTCTGTGATATCCCTCCGACGGTCACGTGGTCAGCTTTGTTCACACAAAATCCACAAAATCCATCGTTTCACGGCACTCGCTGAAACCGAAACTGCGACTGGCCGCATTTAAAATCCCTCTAATTAAACAACCGTCGCACGCTGAAGCAAATGAGGTTTCTACAGGTTATAAGTAGGTCACTAGCTACTTATCGCAACGAAAAAAACAAGATGCTAAATTTTTGTGTCAGTGCCCCTTTAAGGACGAGTTTGCTTCATGCCGTTTGCGTTTCTAAGTCCGTGGCCCTTGTTCACGGACGGGAATTCCTCGCAACCGACCACGACGGCAGCGTTGTCTCTAGTCGCTCAGATGTCCGGTTGCAGCAGCTTCTCTTCAGGCGCGAAATCCTGAGCTGCGTGTGTTTCAAAAATCTCCGCTTCGCGTTCGTTTCATTCGTGACGTAATTTCACTTGCCAGGCCTCTGACCAATGGCGTCACAACCGGGTCGTCTGCTTTCAGCTAATCAGGGCTCGCTCGAAATGGACGCTTTGAGTGAGACATGAAATGGACAAAACTGAGAATTCTGCTCAATAATATTTTTGTGTATATGTGTGTGTGGGGAGGTTGAATGGGGGGGGGGGGGGAGTTACGTGGCGGTTTGTTTTAACGTTACCGGAAGGACATCCCTTTCGGTCATGTCACTTCGGCGTGACGTCACGCATGTTTGAAGCATTCGCCTCTTCATCCGAAACGGACACTCTTTGGGCGTGTCTTGAGTCTTTGAGTGTGTCTTTGTGTGAGTGCCTGCCTTGAGCGGCTTTGGTGTGACCTTCAGCAACGTTGAAGTGGTATTGAATAACCGGGTGTCATCAGAAGCAAGGCTTCACGAACCGAGCTGGCTGGGCCTCTAAGTACTAACCGGCTTTAATGCTGGCACTCGCAGGTTTCAAGAAATATTGTAGCAAGTTTCTGTATTAGGTTGTGACAGGCGCGCGTGTGCATGGCATTGCCCGTTATCGTGTTTTTAGCGCGTACATTTCAGGGGTGTTTTTAGAGTTCTTTTTTAAAACTTTCACGATGTGCGCTGCTAGGCAGTGCTGGATGTTTTACTAGGGAGCAGTGCACAGAAAAAATAGAAGTATGTACCCTACTACACCGTTTTGTGCAAAAGGGAAACTTCAACGAAAACGGCAGAAGTCAGGGCTTGGGGGAACTCTTTATATTGAAGAGCGGAAATAAATGGAGATGGTGGGGTGTGAAGGGGGAAGCAAGAACCGTGTATAAGAAATACGGTGATAAAGAAAACTTTAAGACATCGCTGTAGAAATCACGGTTTTGCAACCATCAGTCTGCATCCGTGTATCCGTATTTAGAAGACGCAAAAGAGCGAAGTATATGCCCAGAGGCTTGCAACGGGACGTCATCCGGCCTTCACGCCGCGGGGAAAGTCAACAGAATTTGTCCCAATCTCCTCTCCTCGTCGGGATTGCGCCAGGATCCAGGGAAGTGGCAAAGTTGGAGTCCGCCTCCGCGTCGAATTCGCAGAATTCTTTCAACGCTGTGTGCGTTCCTATAGCGAGTTCCAGGCAGGCAGTTGCTTTTGTATTGCAAAAAAATAAAAATAAATACAAATGCAGACGACATCCCCCTTTAAAGTTGACGCAAGGAATACAAAGCATACATCGGGTGAGTTGCGCAAGGGGCACTCGTAGAAAGAGAGATCGTTTCAAATAGAGCTGGCCTCATTGGTGCGGCTCACATTGTGTCACCGACAGCCTATCGAGTCCTGTTGCTGTTGGTGAGCGCGTCCACAGAAGGGCGACCTTGATCGCGAGACCAACGGTTGCTTTCGAACGGCTCCCAAACGCACCACTGCCTTTATTCTCGTAGCTGCAAGGCCTGGGACGATTGCAACGCCAGTGCTCTGTGCCGCCTGCCGGAAACAGCTCCGACGCCGAAGTTGGCGCCTTTTACTCCCTGCAGTGCGCATTGTGCGCCTCCTCGCTCTTTGAAAGTTAATCGAATGAGCCAGTTCGTTTTCGTTTAGATTCGATGGCATGACGTCTGTTCCAGCTAACTATTATTCGCGCACGCTTTGTTCTGTAGCCATTCGTTTTGCTCTGCATTGGGCCGTTCATTTATTTGGCAGTGAGAAAAAAATGCAGATGAACCGCGTGATATTATTGCGGGGCGGCAGAATCGCTCATCGGCTGGGGACATGGGGGCGTCCATGAAACACCGGGGCTGGTGCGAGCCGACGCGTACCAAGCACCTTCACGAGAACACTTCAGATGTGCAGCCCCACTAGAGGGCTCACACCTCTTACACTGCAATAAATTTTTTGTAGCGTGAGCTACACTGGCCGAGGTTGAGCAGTGTCGCGTGGCTCCTGGAGAGCCGTGCTGTGCAGCACGGCTCTCACGCACCCTACGTGCCCAGAGTCTTCGCCGACCTCCGTTCCGCACGTGGCGGCCCGGTCCGCTTGATGATCATGCGAGGGGTGGCCAGGCGTGGAACCGATGGCTCGTGCGTCGCAGCAATACCGGCGTGCGCCTGTGGAACCAGCTTGGCTCTGGGGAGATTGGTGACGCTGCGCCGGAGCCGCTTGATAAACATACATGTGTCACATAATGCGTACACCGTGTGTGTGTGTGTGTGTGTGTGTGTGTGTGTGTGTGTGTGTGTGTGTATCATTGAATCAGCAGTAAGCATGATGAGCTAATCCTAGACAACCAGGAAAGCTAAGAATAACCAGCTGAACCTTAGTTCGCGTACGTATGTCCTGGCATAGCCGCGCTAAGCCACTGCTAATTTTTTCACCGCCACTAGAAGCCCTGGTGGTGGTGGCTTGGGATGGGGTAGTACCTAGCACCTTCACCAAAGATGTTACGTGGCGGCAGAACGCGTGAGACGACCCATGGTTCGGGATGAAGTGACTTAGCTATCTACAAAGGGATGCGATCGATGTATTTACAGTATGTTACATGGCGGCCATCATCGATCGCGCGCAGGCTACACCAATGCACAGTCATTCTGTCGTCGTCGGTCGCGGGGTCGTAGCTGGGGGCATTGTCCACCGCCTGCCTCGCGACACTATGCTTGTGCGTATGTGAAGTTGAGCAGGGCTCTTCTCGTGCACCGTTACTTTCTATGCGGTGAGGTGGTCGCTGTGTTCGCAATTACGATTGGCGGGAAAAGATCGGAACCTGAAAGAATCTTGCGCGTATCTTGGCACGGTGTGCACCAAGCTACTGTACGCCTCGCATGTGAAAGCAGGCGTCGAGCCCGTTTCAGCTTCGCCGACTACCGGCGTCTTGAGAAAGTCTTAGCGGGAGGTCCTCGGAAGGTCCTCGGAATGTCCCAAACTGTGTTTGTGTATGTCGGGACTACGAACCTCGCGCGTGGTGCCACCGCAGTATTGGGGATCATCGTCGCTGTCGCCACCTTTGCCGCTGAATGCCCGGAAACGCCGGGGCGAGAGCGTCGGAGGGGAAGTCCACCGGCGGCAGCAGCGGCACGTGCGCGCGTGTTTAATCAGCGCTGCATCGTCGATTTCGGGCCCCGCAGTGGTAGCGGCCAGTGGAGCGCGACGCGCGACACACTTTGCGCGCACGCGGCTTCGGCCCAGAGAGCACGGCTTCTGCGGCTGCACCGGTGGCGGCGGCCCGCCGTGCGCGTAGCGTGACAGCAGCAGCAGCAGCAGCCGAGGAGGGCCCATTCATCGAGCCGCTGGCTGATAGGGCGGCGGAAGCCGCTGCCTTTGGCGGCCGACGTGACTGGCGAGCGGGCTGGCTGCCTGTTGCTTGGCTGCGGCGGCGTCGATCGGCTGCCGCTTCTTCCTTCCTCCGCCTTGTTCGCCTCTCTGGACGAGTGCCATTGTGCGCTGGGAAGAAGAGAACTGGGCACTCGTTGAGGCTCGATGCAAGCTGCCTTTGCTTTTCTTTGAATTTTTTTTTGGAGGCGGTGCGAGATGCTTTTATTTGTGTTAGGGCGGAAAGCGATGCGAGAAAGCGTTTTTTTTTGTTTTGCGGGAAAGTGGCGCGAGCTGCCTTTTTTATTTATGTATTTTTTTTTTGGGGGGGGGGGTGGGATTCAGGAAAGCTGCTTCCTTTTACTGCGGGGTAGCGATGCGGGAAAGCCGCTTTTATTATTATTTTTTTAGAAGAAAAGCGATGCCAACTTTTTTTGCATGTCTTGGGGGAAAGCGGTGCAGTCGGCTGTATTTATTTTTATTTTTTGTGTATTTTTTTTTTTTTTTTTGCTGGGAAGCGGTACTTGAGAGCGTGTACAGCTTAACCTCCACGTGACTGAATCGCCAGGAAGACCCGCGATAATGTTATGTCACTCAGTCTGGAATTTTGTAGAATAGCGATTACGTGAAGCGTGTGGGCAACTGCGGGCGTTGAATCGGAATTCATTTGTTAAATCGGAAAATTCGCGAAATGTAAGTTTAGTCGATGCCGTGTGTTTTCCGTAATCGAGACCAAATACTGAAGTAAAAAACGTTGAGTTTCGAAAACGGCAAACTTTTGTGTTGCTTGTTTGAGTAAATAAGCAACAAAAGTGTATAAGTAAAAACTAAATAGGCAGCTACTTATTTGAGTAAACACTCTGTCATGCTGGCTTGGACAATATGACAACGTTTTTGCGTTTTATTAAGAAATTAGTACACTTAAATTATCAAGCTTTTAAAGAGTCAGCCGAAACTTCGTAATTGCAAGTTTTGTATACCGTCAAAAGATCGCGCAATGCAGCAGTTTCAGGAAGATTTGGAGCGTGTGGAGGACACATACCCTTTAGAGAAAGCGCGGCAAATTCAAAGGACCGGCTGGAGGAACGCGTCTTTAGAGCTTCGACTCTGAGAGTTCTCGCAAATCGACTTACTGCTTCACCAGCGCCCAGCCGTCGCTGTCCGCGCTCCCGTTCAAACTGTAATTACGCGCCGCGTCGTCGTTTCGTTCCAAAGCAATGAATTCTCACCGCTTAACGAATTTTCGCGCAAACTCCGGCACGTGCGTTTGGTACGTTTTATTCGATTCGGGGGCGCAATTAATTCCCACTCGTTCGCGAAATTTTCGCGCGAGCTCCCGCGCACACGGAATGTTTTTGAACGCTTTGCAACTTCGGAATTCAAGATGTTGGGCTAGACGCACACGCTGTTCAAAGTTTATGTAGTTCTAACAAGTACTTTAACCTTTCAGCATATCAAAATAACATATATGCTGGACCCAGACTCCATAAATAAGGATTCATACTTTTTGTTTTGGTAATTAAACATTCGTTATTCGTGGACCATACTATGTAAAAAACCGCGTACTCCGCAAATACGCGCGCACACGCACACGCATACATGCGCACGCACGCACGCACGCACGCACGCGCGCGCACACACATTGCCTGCAAAGGGAGTTGCGAAACTGGAGTGGACTAGTGGGCCCTAATACTGGAATACTACCCGCCGCGGTGGCTCAGTGGCTAAGGCGTTGCGCTGCTGAGCGCGAGGTCGCGGGTTCGATTCCCGGCCGCGGCGGCCGCTTTTCTGATGGAGGCGAAAAGCAAAAACGCCCGTGTGTGCGAGATTTCGGCGCACGTTAAAGATCCCCAGGTGGTCAAAATTAATCCGGAGCCTTCCACTACGGCGCGCCTCATCGCCTGCGTTGCGTCGGCGCGTTAAAATCCTACAATCATAAATTGATACTGGAATACTGTCCATTGTGTGATTTCGCACCTTCCCCTTCCACCCACTCCCTACTTCCCCTCAGAGCCAATATGTTTCACTTTCTCCCACACGAAACAAATTTTACAGGGGGGCTGAGGCCGCCTTTTTGTTTGAAGTTATCTCTATATACTGTAGAACCTCGTTGGTACGTTCTTTAAAAAAATGGCTCCAATCCATGCTGTGAAGGTGGTTGGAAGCTTTAAACTACACCCGGCGACGTCACTTGAATTCACACACGTGGCTCTACAAAGAGTGAAACCAGAGATTCTGCCAGCCGTTGCCTGGGTGTCGCGGGGGCGGCGTCCGCGTAATCGAGTGACCGAGTGACGCAGCAGTGACGGCAGAAAGAAAACGGAGAGCAGCGTCTTTCGAAGGGCGAGACAGCGGAACCTAGCCATCCTAGCTCGGGGCTGCACCACCGCGCGACCCAAGCGCATACACCGAAACAATTCGGCATGTGAGCTTAGTGATTCCCGTTTATACCGATTTAAACTAGTTAGTTTAGTAAGTTTGAGAATGACGAGAAAGCTGAGGGAACTTTTATAATCGCCATTTATCAGGGCCAGTTGCTCTTTCCGCATTTTGTAATAACTCTTAAAACACAGCCGAATCGATATTCATCAATTTAGAAAACTGAGTCCCATTGTGGCAAGCAGTGTGCAAAAAGTAGCGTTTCTATAGCGGCCAGATGTCTGTATGTGGTCTCTACATTTTTTTTCTCCGGCCTTTAAACCAATTTTTAACGTATATTTGCCGTACGCTCACTTAATTCTGTCGGGTTACCCAGGAGGTGCTGTCGAACAATTTAATCAAGCCGTGCGAGGGAATTCAAGCGCGCCATCCACGCGAAGCTGCGCCAAAACAGGCCCAAAACAACCGTTGCTGAAGCAGACAACAAAGCCGTACCGCCAACGCGCCCGCCTGCGAGCAGACACGTCCGCGCGGTAAACGCTGGGTGAATTCGAACCCCCCCTCCCCCCGCGTTGGAAGTTTATTGTCCCGCACGCGGCGAAAGAACCGTTGGCTGGTTGAGTTGGAAAGCTTTGCTTTAATCGCGAGGGAGAAACGTGCTATCCGGGAAAACGTATAATCCGCCGCCGTAAAAAAAAAAAAAAAAAAAAGGCAACGGAGAGACGCACGTGAGCATTTTTGGCCTTTTTCACTTGCACATGTCTGTCAACGTCTGCTGGCGCATGCTGCGGGCCTTTGAGAGCAAGAGCCCCTTTTTTCTAAACATTGCAGACATTTGTCCGCACTGGGATTGTTCCTAGCCTAGCGCGAAAGTAACTCCACACCGCTTCCCAGTCGACCACGGCCTGAGCATATGTGGCCGCCGGAGACGCCACCTCTTCCTCACCGTCGTCGCCGCCAACTTTCTCGGAGGCTTCGTCCGGCGCCGGCTCTGCGTCATGGCGTGATTCCGCCACGATTTCTCCCCAAGGTTAGCGTTTGGCAGGTTGGGACGACGTTATACAGGCGACGTTGTTGGCTAAAGGCAGCCGCGTTACCTGGTGACTCGGGCAAACCCAGCACTGCTGGATAGCCGCCACGGTGACCCAGGTGGCTCGACCGTTGCTCGGCGCCTGCCTATTGCGCCATGAGTTCCGAGGCTCGGTCCGCACGCACGTCAGTCCGTCTTTTGTGTACCGTAAAACGTATCATCCGGTCGTATAGTTAGATACAATTGTTAACATTTTGAACATATATCTTACTGGGAAATCGTGTTGTCCAGGAACGTAGGTAGTAACCGCGAAAAAATACACCGTAACGCTTTGGGGCATTTTTAGTCTTCACAATTGAGAGCGTAGTAACCCCGAAATCGTATGAGCCGGGGACGTATCAACGGGGTTCTTTTGTGTATGTATAACTCCCGAAAAGGGAGCAAGTTGGCTGGTTGGTGCATGTTAAAGCGTGAGGGAACAGCGGGAACGAACGCGACGCAGAGTGGAACACACGCACAGACAGACAGACAGACAGACAGACAGACAGACAGACAGACAGACGGAAAGACAGACACAGACAGACAGACAGACAGACGGAAAGACAGACAGACAGACAGACTCAGAGACGGAAAGACAGGCAGACACACACACACAGGCGGAAAGGCACTCACACAGACATACGGTCGGAAAGACGGACAGACAGACAGACAGACAGACAGACGGAAAGACACGGACATGCAGACAGTCAAAGACAGGCAGATACAGACAGACACAGCGCTGAGGGTGTGTCTCCTGCTCTGCGTCCCGTTAGTTCGCGCTGATCCCTCTCGTTTTAACATGCCCCTCCCGGCGGCCTTGTAGGAGGCGCATGCGGTGCAGATTGCGGTGTCGTCTTATACGCGCACGTACGTAAAACCGCGGGGCCACGGCCGCTCGACGAAAGGGAGTGAGTGTGCGGCCGCTCGATGATCGATCGGGGGAGGCCGTGCCTGGGCAAGCAAACGCTTCCTTGTCACAAAAGCCGCGCTGTGCTGGGAGGGGAGGGAGGGGGGTGCGGAGAAACCGCGCTTTTCAAGTTCTGTTGAGAAGTGACATCCCATCGCGTGCGCATAGTGATGCGCTCTTGAGAATACACTTGTGGCGACACGTAGTGGCTGGTAAGGATTTATCGACATCACGTGTATAAACTGTAGGTTACAGCTTAGGAGGGACAACAAAAGTTTCCCCTCCGCATCGTCACCGAAGCCGGCTGTTCCTCCGGGCGGCGCAAAGAGTGCCTTGCCGCGGGTATTTTGAACGTGACACGAGCCGTTTCCGTGATTCTTCGGGCTTAAGCTGCATGCCTATAAATTACGCCAGCTACGACAAATGCAGTGCACTCAAAGATAAATGAAACGCGAATACGCTATAGTAGAAACAAGAACACACAAATAGCGCGATTGCATTGCATGGAGGTCAAAATAGCGCCTTGCTTAGTCAAAAAAAAAAGTTTGGGATTGTGGCGTTCCAAAGACTTCAACGAAGAGCATTTCCCAGTTTGCATGTTCTGTTTCATATTTTCGTGTTAGCGTTTCATTTGTCCGTGAATGTACGTGAGAAAAAAACAGGCAATGCCACGCGTCGTCAAGCACAATCTCATTTCAAGACTAGCGCGCGCGTTGACGTCACGGGTGTGCTGCTTCGGCGGATACATTACATGAGCTGTCGCCATTCTTAGCTTGCACCGCGAGCTACAGTCTGGGTAAAGTCTGGGTGGTGTCCGATTTATCTGCCGACGCCACATTCGTCCGCAGGGAGCGCAGTACGTGGGCAGCTGACCCTGGCTGTCCTCCGATTACGACTATACTGATGCTGCTTTTCCCGTCACAAGTGGTTCACCGAGCACACGCTTCTTTGACGTCGATGCTCGACCATGACCTTCACGAATTTCCTGCTGCGCTGGAGAACGCGGGGGGATCAAGAAAACTGCCGGAACTTGCCCGGATAATCGCGAAGTTTTCTTTTTTTTATTTCGTGCTGATTCTTTTATCGCGGTGGCTCGGCGGCTGCTTCTCAGAATGAGCGATTCCCGGCCGCGGCGGCTCCTTTTCGGATGGAGGCGAAAAGCGGAAACGGCCGTGTATTAGAGATTTCGGAGCATGTTCGAGACCCCTTGCGGGCGGTGAGAAATCCGGAGCCCTCCACTGCGGCGTGTGCCATGGCCCAGGCGTATCTTGTACGCGTTAAACCCCGTAATTAGATATTTTGTGGCTGCGTTGTATGTTTTTTTTATCTCCTTAGTTGGCTCTCACTCAACTTTTGTTTTCGTGGGTACACCCCCCCAACCCTCTCCCAAAATTGAATCCTGCGTATCGTTACTTATGGACACCTTGGAATCACTGTGGTTGTACGAAATCGCCTCAAAACCAACGGCAACGAAAATGAACAAGAACAGGCAGCCAAGCTCCCCGAGAAAGCCGAAACCCGAGACGCACCACGGAGCGCCGGCGGGGTTGGACCCAGCCTGAGAGAGAGAGAGCTTGCTCCTCACCCGTGAAGAGAAGTTTTGGAGAGACTCTGCATTGTGACTTCGACCAAAGAAGACGTGTTGCTTCTGTACGAGACGAGTGAAAGTAATACAGTTTTTCCATTATATTTAACCCCCTACTCTCGTGTCGACCTCATTGTTATTTTGTAATTCAGTTTTTTTGAGAAACAGATAACAGTGGTGTCCCCTCTCGAGCTCCATACAGAACTCGTTAAGTTTTTGGCAGTGGGCGAACAGTGTAGCTGTCCCTTATTAGTCTTATCCTCCCCTTCTCTCTCTCTCTCTCCTCCCTTTCCTGTCTGCCTGTGTTCCCCATTCCCCAACACCAGCAGGCGTTCCGGTGTCCACCCTTTGGTGAGACACTACGCCTGCTGGTGGTTTTTAATTTTCATTTTGACAATAAATTCATTAATTCATTCATTCATCCATGCGGATCGTTTAAGTTAATTACCGGTATGAAAGTCGTTGGCACTGGTGAGTGAATATTTTAGATGCGAAACATCTCATGCTCGAGGCTGTGTCCCTCCTTCGTTGTCCGCACTCTACTGCGCATGCGCGTCTCTTCAGCCCCGTCAGCGTTTGGCCTGGCGTGAACGCAGTCCACTATAAAAAGAAATAGTTAGGCGGTGCTTGGTTTCGATCCCACGACTCTGGCCGCAACGGGAGATACTGTATGTGGCGCTCTTCCCACTGCGCTGCAAACCGAGACGGGAGCATGTGCTACGAACGCGCCTTATGTCCTTCTCATTCAAACTACGTCAAGAAGCTACTGATACAACGAAGGCACGCGAAGCTGAACGTCAGCGGAAACGACGAGCTGAAAACTAATGGGAACTTCAGTCGACCCCATGGCTGCTTCACATACTACTCGGGGTTCTCCTACGGGAAGATGGTGTAATTTTTTTTTTTGTTGCAACGATACTCGTGTGTTTCTCTCTCATTCGTAGTGAAAGAGGCGTTCCTGTCGCCAAGTGTGGCCCGCTTGCATACACTGAGCACGCTAGAAATAATTTAGTGAACAAGGGAGCCGTAGCGCTCCCGAAACGTAATTTGTATATTTTGACCTTTGTCGGTGACCAGTAAACTGCTTCACACATGTTTCTTGACCAGTCGGTATGCCGTCAAACGCCCGACTACAATGAGCACGGCAGTTTGTGAATACAGACTTCGAGTGTTCTCAATGTGATTTTTTTTTTTTTTCGTTTGCAACCAGCTTCACACCTTCTATAGTTCATACCACAAGCTGCACTGTGGAGGCTACATTGTTTTCAATAGAGCGCCCACTGAGGGCGCCTAACTCACCGTGAAGGGTGGTTTTGAAAAGACGTTTCATGCGGTCTCCCCTCTCGGTTGGTAGAACCCCATGGCCTCGGCGCATATTCTAGCTTTCCTTCGCGGTGAGTTAGTCCCCCTCAGTCGCGGCTATATTGACAACAATGTAGCCTCCACGGAGCTGCATGCAGCTTGTGGTATGAACTATAGACACAGATTACACAACGTGTGTAGCCTAATATATGACGTCAACCGAGCAAGCGCATGCAGTTGCCAGGAAACGCGTGAAGGAGCGCTATCTACAGCTTCACTATGCTAAAGGGGCAATGAAGACGGAAAACGGAAGACGGAACTTTGTTCGATTTGAAGGAATCAGTCTTGAGTAACTCGCTCAGCTCCATTTGAGCAGCGAAATACGCTTTTTAAGCGGAAAAAGAAACGGAAGAAAGATTTAAAAACTTCGAAATGTCGCGTTGCAGTGACGTAATATGGGCAGCAGTAACGTAGAATGGGCCGACACTAAATTATCAGTGCGTTAACGGCACATTATCGCTCAAGTGACACAATCACGCGGAACTATAAGGTTCCGCTACAATCACTCGGTCACATTTTTTTTTTTTTTTTTGCGGTAAGTTAGGTCGGCAGCTGACAGTCGCACAGGCAAGATCGAAGGGACATCACAGAGACGTCGCCAGAGAGTTGGGGGGGTGGGGAGTCGCCACTGTTGCATCTGCTTTCTTGAATATCCGAGTTATTCGTTTTGACGTTGGCCATAAAATTGGTGCCATTGTTATCGGGACACACGACCATTTTTAATGAAGTAAACTTGCATTTTGTCCTCGAGGCCCTTTTAGAAGCTCGACACTATTTCCTTCAATGCGGAAAATGTCTTTTTTGCCCGCAACGACAGCGTCGTAAACAGTGCTGCCATGCAGTGAGGTGTTACGACCACCCGAATTCCAGACGGTATAATCTCGGTTACCCGCGCTTCCGTGCTGTAGCGGTTAGACCGTAGCCTCCTCGAGGAACACCGCACCGCAGTGCGCCAACTTCCAGCCATCTCGCCGCGCGCAAACCTCTTGGCTGTCGCCGCCTCCGCATTACGGATTTATGATCACTGGCGGACGTCTGAATCGCGAACGGCTCCTGTCGTCGACGGAGGTCTGACAGCGGAGAGGAAACGCAACTGCAGCGCTATAAAAGTGCCGGGGTTTAACGACGCGGACGTCCAATTGTTTCGCCGATTGTCAAAACAAGCGCTCGCTTCAATGAAGGGGCCCGAGCCAGCGGCCGCCTGTGTATAGCTCGTTACGCCTTTCCTTCCGTGTATTCTGGTGGCGTGGTAGTCGTTGCGCCGGCAACGAGACAACTATATCAAGGGCGAGCACTTTCGCGAGCCGGCAAACGTAGCGGAATTGGGGAAGTTTTGACGTCTCTAGGGATTCCAACCTTTCTTCCCGGGGGTCGTAGAGGGCACCATGTACGTTTGTATTGCGGTTTTCTGCTTTTGCGAGCGGAAACGTTGTAGCGCCGCCGTGCGAGCTACACACACACTGTCGAATTGCTGATGATAACGATGATGACGATGATGTTGATGATGATGATGATGATGATGATGATGATGATTCCCACACTTTTGGCACGCATCCTGCTGTGCGTGTTTTTGCGGGGGGGGGACAGGCCAGGGCTATTTCACTTATTGTAATTCGGTAGGGTTTTTAAATGTTTATTTCGAAAACAAAGGAGGCCGTGAAATGGATGTTTGTTGTCATTAAAACCACAGTTACCTATTAATTATATCATCGTCATCATCATCATCACCACCATCACCACCACCACCACCACCACCACCAGCCTGTCTGCGCCCACTGCAGGGCAAAGGCCTCTCCCATTAATCTCCGATTACCCCGGTCCTGTGCTAACTATCCCCGCAAACTTCATCTCATCTGCCCATCTAACTTTCTGCCGCCCTCTGCTAGGCTTGCCTTCTCTAGGGATATTATATATTCTCTCCTGCGATATATATATATATATATATTGTTACGTGCGGGGAACGACGGTTTATTGCAAAGTCAACAAGGGGGTAGCTCAGTATGTCCGACTGCAGCCGCGAACGCTAGCAACCTCGTCTTTCTCTACCTTGCCAGCACATTCCCTTAAATTCGTTGGTCAATTCCTTGGGACACTTGACCTTGTGGACCGTGAGTAGACAGCGTAACAATATTATATCCTTTTCTTGCGTAACCCAGATGTGTTGCCCAAATGGATAAGTGGAAGCGACACGGTCGATCCCATGCACTCAGTTGGCTCCTTCAAAAGCAGCTGTCTAGCCGCCGAGAAGCGGCGACAGCTACAAAAAAAACATTCCATTGTTTCCGGTTCCTGGCATCGCACACATAATTCCGGAGGGCAAAGCCCTGTTCTAAACACGTAAAATTTAGCCCCGTAATCCTGGACGGCGAGAGCTGGAGAATGCCCGTTGGTGACGGAGGATGATTGGTGGGATTGGCTGCCGGGGAAAGCCCGTGGGAGATGACTCGGCTGTTAATTTCATTGACTGTAGGGTTTAACGCGCCGTCGCAACGCAGGCGATTAGGTGCGCCGGAGTGGAGGGCTCCGAATTAATTTTGTCCACCTAGGGATCTCTAACGTGCGCCGAAATCTTGTACACACGGGCGTTTTCGCTTTTCGCCTCCATCAGAAAAGCGGCCGCCCCGGTCCGGGAATCGAACCCGCTTCCTCGTGCTCAGCAGCGCAACGCCTCACTCGGCTCTCGCTTTTGCGTATGCTTACGTTATTAATGGAAAAACAATCTTTGCCGAGTGGCCCCACAGCGCCAACCGTGTGACTCCCTCCGTTTGCACAGAAAGGCACGATCGGCGGAGTTAACACGGGCAGCCGTTATAATTCCGGCGTAAACGGACGTTATTGATCGAAGGAAATACGCGACAGGTAAAAATAATAAAAATAAAAAGGAACTAATGTGATAAAAAATATCTATCTTGTGCACCGCCGTCTTGCGACGAGCAAAAAGAGAACCAAAACGTAAAACAAAAGACGTCAGGAAGCACCATCGTGTGACGCCCTGCGTTTGCACAAAATGCACGATTGGCGAAGGTAACACAACACAATTAGGGCTTGTAAAAACCGAGGGAAATTTTTGTTTAACATCACTTTTCTTTGCCCATTCAGCTTGCGTGTACAAGCCCCACAGACGCGTACTGCGAAATATAGAAAAAACAAAGGGAGTAATTACGTTGCTGTGCGGATCCGCCCTCCGAGCAGTGTAGTATAGTGTATGTGTGGCATCGATTCCCAATGATAAGCACCCCTCGAGAGTAGCAAGCCTTGCCGCTAGCAGGGCGGACCTCTCCAGTTCACATTAAATAACCTCTCTCTCTCTCTCTCTCTCTCTCTCTCTCTCTCTCTTTGTCTGTCTGTCCGTCTGTATCTGTGGAATTTTATTTTTTTGGAGTTCCCAGCGCACACAATTCTACGCCGCGAAATACCGGGGGCGAACATCGCCTCTTTGCGTAGAGGACAAGCGCCGGGCGGTGTCCACGCCCACGCGTTATGAAGGGGCCGTATATCTCGTATCATTCGCTGTCGAGCGAGCAGTCGCGCCACAGGGCGGTATAGTACGACGTGAGAACGCAATAAAGGACGATGTCCTCCACTCTTCGTCCGCTGGCGCGGGTACTTGGTCGGTATTCTCCTCAAGCGATAACGATGCGTGCGCCAATCTCTCCCTCTCTCATCTCCATCTTCTCTTCCGGTTTGACGCCCGGGGGGCTCCCATTTCGTGCACCGCAACGGCCCTTTTATCCATAGAGTGCTCTGCTTGCAAATAATTAACCCCTGACCAACAGCCGCAGCCGACTTGCACCCCTGTGCACGAAATGAATATCGTTTCGCTACTAAGCAAGGAAGATACCCACACACCGACGTAACATGGAAAATGAACCTTTCATTCATCCATTCATTTATTTCATTCATACATTCATTTATTTCATTCGTTCGTTCGTTCGTTTGTTCGTTCAATAGAAGACCCTGGTTCAAGCGCATGTGTTACAATCGCAGCTGCAATAGTTTATTGTAGTGCCGTGTGTGAAGGCGCAGGCAGTGGCGAGCGCAGATTTGAAATAATTTCGCCAATTCAGAAGTACCAGAGGTAGAGCCCAGGTGACCCTTGGCTCCTGAGGCGGTAATATTAGCCCTGTCGCTGGGTTTTGTAGGTCGTGTTTCTTAGCGTGTTCCAGGCGTAGGATGTGGAAGAATAGTTCGTTACGGCTTGTAGATTTCGGCGCAAATGAATCTATGGGAACGCTCCGACCACACGCTATGCATGGCTGCTTCTAGACCACGTATATCTATACCTACACACGAAAATGTCCAAGACACAGCGACCTTGATAGGTTAATTACTAGTAAATATGGAGGGTAATCTGTCCAGGCCGATGCTTTCAGTCGGCACATGTCCATGCACGCTTGTCATTTTTATTTGTTTTAGTTTTAAAGCGGGAACTTTAGGACGTACCACACGAAATGCTCTATTTGGTAAGCACTGTAGAAGCTGTGCGAAGCATCGCCTAGCTTTCGCTGGTCGTCGTAGGACTCTGGTGAAATCGTCGGAGAAGTTTTTCTTTCCGTCGCGTTCGCTGCGGCTCGATTCCTAGTCCAAGTGTTGCTTGGGCGCTTAGAAAACAAAAGAAAAAATAATCGGAGTCCTTTCACCCTGGCAAGAGAAAGGTCCGGCGTAGCTGGCGCTCTGGTTGTATTTCCTGTGTTTGCGTTTCGCTATATCAAGGATTTGCTATGTTGAATTATAAGGACAGTGGCGGGATCTTTACGTCACAGGCTGAGAACACGCAGGATTGGTGGGTAGTGACAACGGCCTTTTATTATAGCGCGACTACGCCCATCACAGGGCAGGCGCCGCACAGATGGCCGTCTCAGAGCGCGGAGCATTGCGCGATGTAAGGAAGCTGAGAGACACGACTTGAGAAAGAGGCCGCCGTGTCGAAGAGCGCAAAGTGTACTACTCCCTGCGTAGGTGGTCATTTCTCACTGCTCAACGCACAATGTTGGAAAGCCAGCCTATAGAGATGGAGCTCACGCCCTTTCCCGCAAAAGTCGGCTTTACGTCTTAACACAAATGCATTGCTGGGAGACCGCTTCTTTCTTTTTCAGGGGCAATATAAACTGCCTAATATCAAAATTTGGAAGCCCTATACCGCCTTTTTAAATTTTTTTTTATGAATTTACGCCGAACGCACGCCTTTGAGTAAAATGTTGCCGCCGGCGCGAGCCCCTGGTGTCCTTGCCATGTACAGCTTAGCCGCGTAAACTAAAAAATTACACCATCTTCCCGTAGGGGAACCCTGAGTGGTATGCAAAGCAGCCATGGGGGCGATTCAAGGGCCCATTAGTTTTCAGTTCGTCGTTTCCGTTAGGTTGAGGTACGTAGCTACCGTTATATTTACAGTTTGGTTTCCATGGTAACTACCACACTTTTCACTTACCGGAACTACGAAATGGAAAATTGCGTTGAGCCCATGGCTGTTTCGCATACTACGCAGGGTTTCCCTACGGAAAGATGGGGTAATTTTATTAGATGCGACGGGGCTATGTCCCTCCCATGTCGTTGTGGCGCCGTCCACACCCCCACTGCGCATGCTCGGCTTGCTGAACGCCCCGTGGTGTCTTACGCTTTAATGGCTCCTGGAGCGACAGTGTTACCGGTGTATTCCTGGGCCGTCCCGAGATGAGCCGAGCATGCGCAGTGGGGGTGTGGACGGCGCCACAACAAGGGAGGGACAGAGCCCCGACCATGAGATGCTGGAGCGGCAGTGTTGCCGGTGTCTTCCTGGGCCGTCCCGAGATGAGCCGAGCATGCGCAGTGGGGGTGTGGACGGCGCCACAACAAGGGAGGGACAGAGCCCCGACCATGAGATGCTGGAGCGGCAGTGTTGCCGGTGTCTTCCTGGGCCGTCCCGAGATGAGCCGAGCATGCGCAGTGGGGGTGTGGACGGCGCCACAACAAGGGAGGGACAGAGCCCCGACCATGAGATGCTGGAGCGGCAGTGTTGCCGGTGTCTTCCTGGGCCGTCCCGAGATGAGCCGAGCATGCGCAGTGGGGGTGTGGACGGCGCCACAACAAGGGAGGGACAGAGCCCCGACCATGAGATGCTGGAGCGGCAGTGTTGCCGGTGTCTTCCTGGGCCGGCGGATGGATGGACGACGGAGCCGAGAGCAAGAGATGCTTTGCATCGAAAAAAAAAGCGGAATAATTGGCCAAGCGCCAAACTCCGGTACGGTGAATGGCAACGCACAAACGCGGGCTGGCGCCCGCGACTCGCCGGGTTTATTTTCGTTTTGTGAGGACACAGGGACGACGGTTAAAAGCGACACGTGCGGTACAACGAGCTCGTTGTTCACCGAGCAAAACTGAGGAAGCGGAAGAGAGGAAAGTGCAAAGACGAACATTATAGGTGCACGCAAGGGGAAAGAACGTGCCTCCCTTGTGTAAGCAAAGGCGGCGCACAAACGTCACCACTCACTATAGCGCGGGGAAAGGGAGGGAGGGGTGACAAGGGGCGGCTGGAATTCTGGTGGCAAAACTGTGAAAGACGGTAAAACGACGCATACGCAATGAGTGATCTTTTCACCATTTTTCATTTGCTTCTTATTTTCTTTTCCTTTTTTGTCTGTATTTTTCGCGCTTTGAGCACTGGCAGCCAGTTACAAAAGGCACTGCCACCATCGCCGCCTTTGTCCATTTTGAATGCGCCTCGATCCCCATTCCGCTGCGGGACACAGCACTCCCGCTCATAGAAAGGTACAATGGCGCGCTTTGCTGTTCCCTCTGCTGGCGCCTTTTTCACAACGGAATTCGGTTCACTGTGACTGTCGCAACGCTACAGCCGCATTGCGACTGGGCGTGTGTAGGGCGGAGGGTGGCATTGCGACTGAAGGGTGTGACACGGCTTGGAAGTCATGCTAAAGCTCGTTCTACATGGCCCGAATTTCGGCTGCGAATTTGCAGCTGCGGCACCGCTCGTGTGACAGCGGTCTATTTTCGTTGCTGTGGCGATCGAATTGCCGAATGTTTGGAATAGTTGATCGTCTTCTGTGAATGCCATTTGACATTTGGCAATTTCTCGGAGAAGTGAAAATAGGAAAAATAGATCGTTTTGCCGCACGAGCGGCGCCGCAGCTGCAAATTCGCAGCTAAAATTCGCACCATTTAAGGCGGGAAGACTCTGCGTCGCTGGGATTCATTTACGCACAGAAACAAGAACTAGGCCTGTAAGAGTCGACGTACCGTATAAAAAGGGCCAGTGGGTCTAAATAACTAAAAGCGAGTTAACCTGGGCTAGTTAGTGCGGAATACTTAAAAAAAAAAAAAAGAACAGCGCGAAAGTAAGACTAAGGAAGACGAGACATTCCGTAGATACGTAAATCCGTAGCCTTCCACCCTCATGATAATCATAGGCCATATGCCGCGTCAGGTCCTATGTTTCAGTCCTTCCTGTATAAAATTTTAATCCACTTGAATGACAAGCATTCAACTTACGGGGAACGCTCTGTGTGGACACTTGTTTCAAATTCGAGGTTTAAGCGAAATCGTTACTATGCAAACAATTTTCTGGGTGCCGTTGTGTGGCGGGTGACGTAACGCAGCACCCACTGACCTACTTACAGAAATGTGGCTCGCTTCCGGTGTTGACTGTTTAATCTTGGACGCTATTGATATGGGAATGGAGCAGGAAATCCTATTCAGTCCTCACAAAGCCGTCATTGTTCAGTTGTTTGGCTCTGTGTGAAAAATACGAAGTTAACACTCGGAAGTTCGACTGTGTGCAAATAAGAGTCGTCACGCGTACTTTCGCATAAGGCAAGGGGTAGCAACAACGCAGCCGAGGAAGTCTGATAGTATTAACAATGAAATTCGCTTGCCGTTGTCTTGATTTTGCTTTTGTTTTTCGTTATTGTTTTTTGTGATTAGTTCTTACTTTCTCCCCGAGCCCGAGGGTATCGCGTTATCTGGAACGGGACTTGGCAAACAATATGTCGCATGTCTAAAGGACGGCGTGAGGATCTGACGACAGCCGGCGGAATAAAAGCACAGGGATTGATGGCACGTCTTTTCCTTATCGAGTCTTCTATGGCCTGAGTGATGTTTGCCTTTTGTTTGTTTCTGCTTTCCACGCATCATTGTAACACGGTATGGCATTACTATAACTGTAACTTCAAAGTTACGAAATTACTTTACACAACCATTCCGAAAACATCGCAAACCGTTCCTTGCAAAATCTACAAGACTGCGACTACAACGCCGTCATTTCCAACAACCAGTTGTGACCGTTGTCGCAACTAACGTTGGTCGCAACTGTCGCAATATTTTCAAACCATGACAAATGACAGCGCCTCACGTCTCAGCCAGCCGAATTCCGCGATACGCCATTTCTTACGTCGCGCTTACGATATGCGCGTTGTTTTAATCGTCTGAACATGGCGTAACATGTTGGTTACAAGTCGATGAGGAGGCATGTCAAGTTTATTCGACATCATCAGAATACAGATGTCAGAAGCGCGGACATAAAGCCAACAAAAGTGGTAATTGACGGAGTCCGTGACCCCTAATCGGTTTATCAAAAGAAATGTGTTCGCTTGTACATTCAATGCACCAGGTTTGGTTGGTTTAGCGTTTCAGCGTGATGATATTTGGGTTCTATTTGTTGTGTTAGGCAAGAGGCTTTTCTGAAAACGTATTTAACTGTGACGCGCCATGGACCTTTTTGGTGCACAGTACTGTGGAATGTGGGGCTACGTTTTTGTTTTTTCTTGAGGCGCGACGAACGACACCATCGGGGAGACATAGAAAATTACGCTTGTAAGGTAGCTAGACTGTGACAGAAGAATGTTTCATGCAAATGTATGTAATATATTGGAACCTGCCACTGCAACCGCATGCCGTCATGGGCACCGCCCTATATATGACGATAGTGCTCCATTCCTACTTGACCTGGCTTGCAACGTGGCTTCTTGTAGCTCAAGACTAACAGCCAACTTCAGGGGTGGCACTTTTTTTTCGAGTTTATGTTGCATGAAGCCTTAAAAATTTCTGGGAAAGAAGCAATGTCACGGGCTGTTCCAACACAATATTTTATCAGCGGTAGCTTTCTATTGATAAAATTACTTCAGTCTTTTGACAACAACGTGGTGCTTTTTTCCCGGTCACTGGCAACTTTTGAGCTTGTTCGCGAGTTATGCCAATGTCGAAAGGAACGTTTTCTAGCGGTTCACTATGCCATTCTCATTGAAGTATATAACTTGCTTAGCGCTAGCGTCAGTTTTCCCCCTGGTACATGCTATTTCGAAACCTTATAATGTAATACAGGGAGACGTCGGACCCAAACGCTATGTTCAGAAATAGCGGGGGATAACCAAAGGTGGTTTGCGCTGTAGCCGACGCAGCAGGAGCGAGCGAAGGTCGATCTAGAGATTCCTGCCGACGCAGACTAGTCCACGGTGGCTGGCGTGACGTTTTATTAATTTGCTACTCTATGACTGCCATATTTTTCAAACTGAATTCGGCGAACGGTCAGTGGTTCAGTTAATCTAAGCACGTCGCGCTCTTCGAGGAAACGAATGTGAGCACACGAGGCAGGCGTACTGACTCCGATGGCTGCCTTAAAAATGCGAAAAGTATTCTCTGGTGATTTGTGACAATGCGTGGTGTGTTCATTTTGCGCCTAAGTTCAGTAATGCCGTTTCCTTCCACATCATGGCGCTGCGATAAGCCAACCGCAGCCTCGAAATTCATTTGGAAAAGTTCATTAACACTCCGAGGCTTTGGGACTTCATTTTCGCTTGCTTTGGGGGTACTCGCTAACTTTCAGTACCGTTTGCTTAATTAAACTCTCCGCCCGTACTGTCTGTCCATAGAAGTGGAATCTTCTCGTTACGCTGCTTTTTAACCGGAGTTAGGGAATGGGTCACGGCGGAATGACGTGTGTAGTCTTGTCATCAGCAAGCTAAAGTTTCGAGGGCAAAAAAGAAATTTCGATGATAACCTCAGCGTTCAAGTGTGGCTTGAGTGTGCCAAGTAAGAAAACCAAGGGGTTTCTTTAACTCGCTGACACTAAACATTTCAGTCTCAGAAAGCTTCCGTGTTTAATTGTTGTCGCCTATAAATACTTTACATGACCCAGTAACTTTTGGCCAAGACTGTACATGTGGGAAAACCTGTGCTACCCACCAGACATGCATCACAGTCTGCAATTTTAAAGAAGCAGCAAGGGAATGAATCACGACCAAACACCGTGTTTTGTCTGCTAGCATTTATTTCTCTTTTTTCCGCCAGGTCGGGTGTCCGATGCTCTCTTTTTCGTTTCATTTTGTTGCCCCCGGATTGCGTCACGGACTGCTGAGTAATATTTTCGCAGTCATTGCCCCGCCGTGTTTGAGGTGGGGTGCAGACAGACAGACAGACAGACAGACAGACAGACAGACAGACAGACAGACAGACAGACAGACGAGAGAGAGAGAGAGAGAGAGAGAGAGAGAGAGAGAGAGAGAGAGAGAGAGAGAGAGAGAGAGAGAGAGAGAGAGAGAATGGCGGAGGCGTCACTCTGCTCAGCTGGCCGCCATGTTGAGTGTGGCAGTTTTACACGTTCCGGTCCCCGACTCCTTCCACGCTGTTTCGAAATCCCTGTCTCACACCTCCGCAGTTTTCAGCGGAGCGTAGACACGCATCTCGCAATTGTTGAAGCGAGCTCTAGCTCGCGCGAGTTTATCTCAACTCGGTGTTCCGTAGCAGCGACGGGGCGTTAACCCGCTTCCCTGTAGCATAGGTTGTTACTTTAGTGCGTGTATACACACGAACGGCTCACTTTTCAGGGTGGGAAAGGAGAACGAAAAAATGGACAAATTAGCGTTAAAAAACCACACCACGCTTTCACAAACTCTAAACGGCGCACATCCGCGCGGTGTCGGCGGGAGTGGACCCATATAGTGGGCGCCTAATTTTCGGGCGGTGTTGCCGAGAGCGCATCTGGGTTCTCTCGAGGCAAATGCCGCGGCGCTGAAATGCCGCGGCGGCCCGGGATAAACTTTGCGGGCAGCGCGGAGGGAGGCATTGCGGCATTTTTATGCGCGAGCGCTGCTGAGAGCCTCTTTTCATCCGTCGACAGCCTCGTCGCCGGAGGACGCAGCTGAGCTCGGCGCTGCTCGAGCAGCAAATGCCGCGCACTCGCCCGCCGATGTGTGGTTAGCAGAGTCGGCCGACGCTGTGGTGGTTGTACCTCCGAGGCTCTCGAGTCGCGCGGGGGTTCTTTATTCTGGGTGCGGCGCATTAATTGGCTTAATATCGTTCGTAAATTTGAACGCTGTCCCATGGTGCTATCATTATGGCCTCCAATATCAACCACTAGAAGAGGCGCGAAAATGACGAGAAAAAAATTAGCAGTGGCTGAGCTCGGCTATGCCAGGATATACGTAGCGTGAGCTAAGGTTCAGCTGCTTATTCTTGGCTTTCCTGCTTGTCTAGGATTAGCTTGAATATAATGCTTACAGCTGCTAAAACTATTTCCAATCCAATCCATTCCACTTCAATCCAATCCAATCCAGTCGCGGCGGCTCCGGCGCGCCAGCTATGCGCCGTGAGACGTCACTGCTCATCGCCCATGCGCAGGACGGATCTCCAGGAGCCACGCGAAACTGTTCAACCTCGGCCAGTGTAGCTCACGCTACAAAATTTCTGTAGTTCGTCGTACTTTTGCGTGTCGTGCTGTCGTCTTGTCGCATTCTTGTCGGGTCGTGATTCTGATGTGCCATTAGTAGTTGCGCATGGTTTGAATGTTTTTGCCCATTGTGAAGAGTACCGTAAATGGCAGTTCTGTTGTGACTACAGGAATACAGGTCGTTGTGACTACAGGTCGTTGAGAAAATTGACTTTGTCGTTACGACAGAAATGGGTGTCGTAACAGCAGGCGGCTTTGTCGTAACAACACGACTTCAGTTGTCACAACAAAGTTTTTTGTCGTACGACAGCAACACTTGGTAAGTTTCTGCGGTATCCCTATTCTGATTTAAGTCTGGGGAGGGCTATTCTTTCAGAGCTCTCAAGGAAAGCGGTAAACTCTGGAAGCACACTCAACCCTCTACTTTAGAGGCACGTGGGAGCTACATTTGGTATCATTTTGAAGGGCACATACTTAAAGATTGGTGTAGCTCATGTAGGTGTGAGCGCGGCACATGCATACGTTGCTGAGAGAGAGAGAAACATCTTTAATGAAGAAGTGAGGTCAGCCAGGCGGGGCGCCCGACTTGCTACACCAAATGAACGTGGACTAATAAGAGAAAAGCTAGTGCGCTTCGTGTAGATCGCGAATGTGCTGCCATGTTTGAAGTCTCTACGAAGTCGCTGTAATTCGCCGTGGGATGTAATTTAGAAGGCACGTGTGCGATGTAAGTCGCGAGTGTATGTGACGTCAACGTTCGGGGATGCATGATAACACTAATAATACTAAGAATGCTTAATATTATGCTGTGCATATTATTGTTACGACGATTATTATGATTATTATCCACTTCAAGCTAAGCCTCCCGCAGTCATTTCGGCCGATTTGAGCGCGCTTTGGCTTGTTTGGCACGTTGTATCACGTCAAGAGAAGGAAGACGTCCTTGCGAAGAACGCTTTCGCTGCACCGCTTTCCTCCTTGCGACATGTCTTCCTTCTATATTCGGAACGTTTACACCAACCCAAAACTCGTGCCGCGTCTCAAATGGCTGACACTTTTTTACTGAAGAATTGCAATCACGGTGCAAAAAAAAAAAAAAAAAAAAAAAAAAAAAAAAAAACAGAAATCCTCGGGTCATTTTAGTCTGCTTATACGTGCTTTTAAATGGGAAAGCATTGTGGCTTATTCTTTATGGCTATGTCGTGTGGGCGCCACTTCGTTCACCCTTGTTTTTAATTTTGTCGCGAATTGCTCCGAGAGGTGAACTGTTCTGCCCACGTGCCGTCGCGTTCATCTGCAACGAGGTGTGACGTCGGCGCCGCAGGCAGTCAGCCTGTTCGTCTTGTTCCGTCGCTTGCAACGTGCTGAAATAGCGCGGGGCTAATGCACTCGACCGCGCACTCTTGAGATGTGGGTTTGATTGTCGATCATACGAACTCAAATGTAATCAGTTTAGTTTTTTTATGCGAATTTATTTGTTTTGTCGAAATTAATAAACCCATTGTATACGCACTTTGGCCCCAATTCGGACGTTTTTGGTCAGTGTTTTTACCCTCTTTACAACGGCGGGAATTTTCTGTACCGGACTGCGACAACGCCGGTCCACCACACATGTGTGGAAAGCGACGCGTTTCCTCACACGTATTTCCGCTCCGGAAAGCGGTCTGGCAGCGGTCAGAAACACGCATAAAAACTACAAGACCGCCTTTGGAGAGGTGAAAAAATCTCGGGCCATCCCCACGTGAAACCTGCTGGGAGGGGCGAAGCACGCAGTGTATAAATGTTCTCTTGGCGCCGTGGCGTTTTTGCCAACGGAGATGAAACCGCCGGGGGATACAAGAGACTTTGCGGAGTCTTGTCATTTGAAGCACGAGGCGCTGTAGCGCGAGCCGTTGGAAAACGAGTGTCCCGGTGTTTTTTTTAGTGCGCGTTACGTTCTAGCGCGAGGCGTAAACAAGCGTCCCGGTGTTTTTGTTGCGTGACTACATGAGACGAAGTTTACGACGACGACATGAGACGCAAACAGCCCGAGCCCCTAAAAAGCGTGCGGAAACGCGTCTCCCTCGGCTTATGTGTTGGGCCCTTTATCGGTCGCCTATAGGCTTTCGCTTAATTAAATGAATGAATGTCTTTATTGCAGAGAGGAGGCTATAAAGCCCTGTGGGTAGGGAATGGAAAAGAGGGTTGGGAAAGGCAACACTAAGTAGTTGTAGTGCATCTAAGTAATGTTCAAGCTTCACTGTAGCTATCACTGTAGCTGTCTCTTGAGGTAGCAACGCACACACACTGGCCTTCCCCTGAGGGGAGGGGGTGTCCGGCATAGTTCTTGATGGCACATTACGGTTGGTGTGGCAAGATGGCTGCGCAGCGGTGTTCATTTGTGATTGGCCAACTTTAAAAGGTAGTCGGTCAGTCATTAAACCATCTTGTAGAGACCATTTGTTAGGCCAAAGTCTGTGATTTTTTCTAAAATTTCGGGGTTGTCCCTAATTCATACTCGACATGCTCTAACGCCGACGTCGGAACAGTGGCGCTTGTGAGCAACTGCGCACGGCCGGCTGAGAAGGCCGCACATGACGAAATAAGCGGGAACAAGTTGGGTGTCTCGTTGCTGCCTCAGTGGGGGCACCTCAGTAAGGAGAGGCATGTCTTCAGTCTTAAAAAAAAAAAAAAAAAGGTCGGCGTATTTACTAACAGAACACTAACCAGTTACTTGTCCCAGTATTGACTAGGTACTTGGTTGCTTTTACTAACTGGTCATGCATAACCTAGTAAAAAGCTACGCGTAACAATGTGGATCTGCTGAGTGCGGAGCGCGACATGGACACATTAATCACGCACATATAACACGTGGACACCCAACAAATGAATTGAGCAAGAAAGCCAACGGGATGCACTAGGAGAGCGAGCGTTATTTAGTTACCTTAGAAATTCCTCTGCTCTTCTTTCTTTTATAGCTAGCAGCCCAAAGTCCCCTGAGAGAGACGGCGGGCTTGTCGTAAAAATCAAATATTTTAGCGATAATTTTAGAAATATGCATTTTAATGTGAGCATATACAAGTCAGCATGTGGATTTGCAAAAACGTTTTAATCGCGATTTCGTGTGGAAACAGAGCTGTACTTATTATGTTCAATAGTTTATAGAATTTGTTACTTCAGTGAATGTTAGTATCAAACCAGCAGAAGTTACTAAGTGCCCGGTCTAGACTAGTAACGGTCTTCACACTTAGTGGCAGGACCTACGTACCGTTATGGGGGGTAGTAAACTCCGTAAGGAGTTAGTAAATACAGCCGTTGCTACCCTCCCTTTTACGAGCTTTTTTGTTAAAGGGACACTGAAGTGATATGTAAACATTGCGGGATTACTTTCGCAAATTGTAGTCCGGAGTCCCCAGGCCATGTTTCGACCACCCTGGGCGCGTTTACGCGATTTTATTCAGTAGAAAAATTAATTCGAAAATGCTGTCCTCCTCTCTTTACGCTCGCCCATTTTCTGCGGCGTTTTCGTGTGACGTCAGGAGGGGATGAGCTGGCAATTGGCTGCGCCACGGCTGCGCTACTGCACGGCTCCCCGGCCTTCAGACAGTCAGTCGGCCCAGCGTTTCGTCCGCCGGCCGCCGACGGGTCGTCGCAATTCGTTCGCTCAGTTGAAACGAAGCCAGGACACGCTTGTGAATGGTAGAATTTGCCTTTCTTTACTTGGTTAGTTTGTACACTGTATCTAGCTCCAAGTCAAGGTCGCTTCACACAAGCGCTGCGCACAAGCGCACATGCGACGCTTCGCTGACTGGTATGCCAGTAGGAAAATATAAGGCCTCTTGAAGGCGGGAGAAGAGTCAGCGAAGTCAATATAGGTACTAAGGAAATAAAATCAACTGATATTTTTACCGTACAGCGTAAAACTAGGGTGCGGGAAGCACTTTTTTGCGCTGGGCGAACAACCACAGCGGTCAGCAGCACGACTACGCAACCCGCCGCGGTGGCTCAGTGGCTAAGGCGTTGCGCTGCTGAGCACGAGGTCGCGGGTTCGATTCCCGGCCGCGGCGGCCGCTTTTCTGATGGAGGCGAAAAGCAAAAACGCCCGTGTGTACGAGATTTCGGCGCACGTTAAAGATCCCCAGGTGGTCAAAATTAATCCGGAGCCCTCCACTACGGCGCGCCTCATCGCCTGCGTTGCGTCGGCGCGTTAAACCCCACAATCAATCAATCAATCAGCACGACTACGCATCTGCGAACGCTTTTCCGTCTACGAAATGCAATTGGTAGACGTGAGCTAGTGTGGAAACTCGGGCGACGCTTACTGCACGAGCGCAATACAACAAACAGTCACCTAAGCTGCTTGAAATGCCAAAACTAAATAAAAGTGTAAACTGGTTGTACAATATATACCCTATATTATCGCTGCCTCCGGAGCCCCCTCCGTGGCCGAGCGGTCTGGGGTGCTAGGTTTGCCACCGCAAGTATTTTGCAAGTCACGAGTTCGAATCCCCGCGGGTACTTGCGTTTTTTTTTTTTTTTTTGTAAGTTAACTTTTTCATTTTTCGCCGATGTTTTCTATATTGAGTTCCCCTTTTTTTGGGCCGCAACGTTCATGGCTCCACGAACTAGTTCACAAAACGCGCGCAGGCTGGCACTGGCGCGCTAGCGAGTTCTCGTTGGCGTGCTGTTGCCATAAGCACCGACTGCTTGCAGGCAGTGGGCACAGGCCAGAATGAACAGATCCTTGGCCTGGTGCGAACACGCTTTTTACGACACAGGCATGAGGGAGGCAAGCTCCAAATATGGGGGAAAAGCGCATGACATTTGGGCGTCTGCGGGTACGCGGAGGGCGTTCATGCACTGCGTGGGTTTCCGCTAGTGAATGCTACGATTCCAATCCGTCCTAGGAGTCTTATCTTTATGCATTTTTACAGCTGACAACATGGCAGAAGCGCGGTACGATGATTACTGAGCATAGGCGTGCGCAGAGTTCTCGATTAGGGGGGCAAAGTCTGACCGCTGCGCCCCCCCCCCCCCCCCCCCCCTTACAGCAACTCCCGACCTCTTCCCTCTGCTGAAGGCCTAGCGGTCAGAACGCAGTGCAAAGAGGGATGATTATAAATTTTTTTTCAATTCGATGGAATCGCAACACATACAAAATATTTCTGAGCCGAAATTTTTACTTTAATGTGTTACATTGGCAAAATATGGGCCAATTTGGCGCCCCCCTTCAGATGATTAGGGGGGGCGGCCGCCCCCCCTGCCCCCCTTGTGCGCACGCCTATGTTACTGAGTTATTGAGAATGCCCATCCAACAACGCCAACGGTTGTGTTTTACAGAACCGAAACCGAAACCGAAACTTGTTTGGTTGCTCACCTTGGGCATCGTCCAATCACGGTGCCCGCTCCTCCTAACGTCACAGCCTTAGTTGGTGCGGCCGCCGCAAACCGCGCATGGTAGTTTTTCTTCTTTCGCGCTTTGTAAAATAATTACCGATTTGTCAACCGATGAAAAGTGTGCTAATTTGAGCCAGTCTACGCAGTGCAAGCAAAAACGGGAGCTTGACAAATTCACTTCAGTGTCCCTTTAAGAGTGTTGGGTTCGTCCACTTGGAAATTTCGCTTAAAAAAAAGTCTATCCGCCCTTTCTGTACCAAGGCGCTCTCCTCGAGTATACAATGATAAGAACGGTGGCTCCCAAAAAGCCGCCGAACGTGACGACGGGAGCTTGCCCGTGCTTACGGCAGCCGCGACTACTACGCGGTGGCGAACAGTGCACGTGTCTGGGGGGGAAGACGAGACCGACGGCAGCCGAGCGCCAAAACCCGGAGGCAAACACGGAGCGAATGGGTTATATCCGACTCTCGGAAGGCTTAGCGGCGACTCCGCGGGGGGTTCGGTGCTTATCGCGGCAGTAGGGCGTGGGCGGGGCTCCGCGCGTAGTTGTTGCGACGAGAGTTGACTCGGCGACCGTGGTTTCTGCAGCCGCTCTCTGTTAAGCCCAGACGCGACGTTTCGTTTGTTCGGTGCCTTCCAATCTCGCGGTGCGTCGCTTGTGTGCGTGCAGTAAGCTTCTCGTAAGTCCCGTTTGTTTGAATTATCGGTTTAATCGAAGTTTTTTGTTGTTGTTGCCGTAACTGACTGAAATAGCATGGTTTTTAGCGTGATTTAACGTCGGGGCACTTAAATCGGGCTAAGTTCCAGTAGTCGTACCACGATGATTGGGCGAAAAGGAAGGAAATGAAAGGATGTGTCGACATGCGCTTATAACTCGACTGCCAGGACTGAATTTCGGCTTTCGTAGCTTCTTAAGAGAGAAAAAAAAGAATGGTACGTTTTAGGTTGGAAAGAACTCCTCCTTTTCGCTTCCCCGTAATATCACGAGGGAAAGTGGCCCAGCGGTGCAGCCTGGAACGGCCGATCTTACCGTTCGGGTTTCACCGTTTCGGCGTCTGCCCGGCTGCTCGCATCTGCTGGGCGTGCATTTACGACCGCACGTAATTCCCAGACGAGTGCCACTGTTGTCTTTACCAGTGTTGGCGCGAGGCAACAGTGTTGGCTGGCAACACTGTTGCCATGCAGTGCTGCTAGTTTTGTCTTCCCGTCTATGGGTCCCCTTCAAAGGGAACCCACAGGCGGGTACAGTTCCCCTTTCCAGTTCCAGTTTCGCGTTCCAGTTTCCCGAGGGTTGCAGTGTGTTGCGGTAGACACATCCTCACGTCCACACCGCTGCCTCGGCTACCAAGTTCTTCCAACCAATCGCGAGGAACATCGGTACCGTTCCACTCAGTGAAGGTGGATGACCAGCGAAGCTATGCAATGCGTGACGTCACCAGTTTTTGTATATCGTTCATTATTTCGTTTGTACAGAGACCCGGCTATAGCGAAGCGTTCAAGAACTCCACCTGAAGAGAGAGAGAGAGAGAGAGAGAGAGAGAGAGAGAGAGAGAGAGAGAGAGAGAGAGAGAGAGAGAGAGAGAGAGAGAGAGAGAGAGAGAGAGAGTGTTGGTGTAGATTCATGGTGTAACGCTCCACCGAGACGAACGCAGGCAAATATGCAGGATAAAGCGCTATAAGCATTCAGCCGAACTGCTGGCGTTCCAGCAGTTCGGCTGGATGCTTAATTAATGGCCGCCAACGACCTCCCGCTTGAGTTTAAATAATCGAAGCGTTCGCTAAACAATGGTGAAACTGCCTTGTATTTCACCAATTTGACGCGAATGTGTGCGGTCAAATCGCAAAGGAATCTCCTAACGCGCCCTACGCTTTCGCATCCTCATACATAAAGCAGACTTAGGTGTGCTCCGCTATCTTTTTTTTTTTTTTTTCCTTCTCGGCTTCACCGCTCGTGTAAGCCAGGCTGGGTCCAGTGCTCTGCGTTGATCGAGCTCTTGTCGTCGCAGAAAACCTTACCCCGTTTTTTTTTTTTTAATCTTTCCTTCCAATATAACCTCGCTGCTTAGCCGTCACGTACGTCCTCGCCCGGGAACAATTTTTTTTTTCTTTTTCAGCTTCGATGACAGCTTGAGCGCCGTATCGAACGGGCCCCTGTCCTCGTCGGTGCAAAATATGCTGCACGTATAACGAGCTCCGCGACATGATTCTTTGTGCGAGATCGTCGGTCAGTTCGACGAACAGCGAAGACAGATTTTACCCGGCTTTTTTTCCCCTTTTTCTTTCGCTTGGCTCGGGGAACGACGACGACGACGACGACGACGTGCCGTCGCCGTGGGACCGACGTGAATGGGGATGTGACGAAGGCAGAGACGACGCCATTATTCGGACTTCCCGACGACGACCGCTATAATGTACGAGAATAATTGTGCCCCTTTTTGTGTCCTACGTGCGCTGTTATACTGCTCGCCGTTGTCGCTCTGAATGGCCCGGGGGCCTATACCATCTTGCCAAGGGCCGCCATCCATGTTTGGTGTGAGTCACGAACTGTATTTAAGAGCCATGAAGAGAAAATACAACTTCGTTTCATACGAAAGAACTAGGATTCAGTATCTCACTCAGCTCCACTACAGCCACAAAAGATTTTTTAACGAAAAAAAAAGCAAGAAGTATTTAAAAACTTTCAAATTTTGCGCCATAGTGACGTGTTGTGAGCAAGAATGACGTCATACGGGCCAACAATAAAACATAACTTTCAGTGCGTTAACTGCACGTTAGCATTTAAGTGATGCGGTCAAATAGAACTAGAGGCCCCATTACAGACGTCCAGTCACGTGTCGTCGCGACAGGTCAGTTAGGCGGCTGCCAATCCCACAAACAAGGTTCCGTGACGTCATAGGAAAGTTGCGGGAAATTGGCTAGGGGGTCGCGACTGCTTCACACGTTTTCTTTCATATCTACGTTATTTGTTCGAAGATTACGATGATATTGGTATCGTTGTTATCGGGACTAAGCAGTCTTTCTAATAAACCCAACTTGTATTTTGTCTTCATGGCTCCTTTAAAAGAGTAGGCGATGTTTTGGGGCTTCTTCACAACCCGTGAAGGACGCCGGAACACGGTGAAGTCCGGATGGAGCTTCAACGACGCCTGAAAGGGCGACGAAGACAAAATAGAACCTTGTTCAGTTTGTACGAACTATAGCCGTTGGGAACTCACGCGGATTCTTGCTGAGTCAAAGGACGTGGGTTCGGTTCCCGGCCGCGATGGCTACTTTTCTGATGGAGGCGGAAAGGGAAAACGGCCGTGTTTCTAGATTCAGGCGCACGTTAAATATACACCTTTGCCGAAGCGACCCGCCAGCAGGACGTCGCTCACCAAGCACACCCACATGACAGCCGCCGACCCGCAAATCATGCTCAGCCACAGATTTCGCTCCAAATTCCCCTTTCGTGTTTTACCGATTCCTATGCGAGAGGAATCAACCAGTTTTTTTTTCAATATCTCTTACGTTTTTCCGGCTCTTGCTTACGTCACTGTGGCGGGAAATTTGAAGATTTTTTCAATATTTCTTACGTTTCTACGGTAAAACGACTTGCGTGGCTTCAGTGAGCCGAATTCGTTTGAAGCTACACCTGGGATATGAGGCGCGCCGTAGTGGATACCTCCGGATTAATGTCGACTACATGGTGATGGCGTCATTTCCGTGACAGATATGACGTCAGTGAAATCTTGGTGTATCCCGGGAGTTGAATACCCGCCGCGGTGGCTCAGTGGCTAAGGCTGCGCACGAGGACGCGGGTTCGATTCCCGACCGCGGCGGTCGCTTTTCTGATTGAGGCGATAAGCAAAAACGCCTGTGTGTACGAGATTTCGGCGCACGTTACAGATTCGGATTAGTCCCCAAATTAATCCGGAGCCCTTCACTACGGCACGCCTCATCGCCTTGGTTGCGTTGGCGCGTTAAACCCTACAATCAAATCAATGGGCTGGGAGTCGCCACCGCCTCATCTGTTTTCTGCAATGTCTCGATTATGTGTTCGGAAGTTTGCGATAAAATGGGCGTCAATATTATCGCGACTAAGCATGCTTTTCAATGAACATAACTTTTATTTTCCCCTCATGGCCTTTTTTAAAGCTCAGTTCTAACAGCAATAAAGCAGGGCGCTCTTCCCCTGAAAAAAAAAAAAAAAAAAAAAAAGAGCGTGGCCGGATCCCGCAATCGTTTACCTCGCTGAGAGTGATTTGAATAAAAGCCGTAGCGGCAGTAGGAGGAGGAAGGCGAAATTTCACTCAGTAAAGGAGAGGTCAGCGGCCTCATGGTAAGCGAACGGGCGCAGGCTAGTGTGCGGGTCTACAGAGGTTCGTTTGATGGAGTCCACGGAATCCCTGGGGTGTGTGTTGGGTTTGGTTTGCTCTGGTGGTGCGTCCGCCGCTCGCGCGAACCGCTTTCACGTCATTTTCACCCGCTCTGCCGCTTTCGCAAACGAAGCTCCATGGTTCTGCGCGGATGATTTTTTTTAAACCGTCTTACGGTACTGTCATGTATTGAAAATAGTTCTTGGCCTCCTGTATTTTTCTTTTTTTTTCTGTTTGCGGCTTTTGCAGTCCTGCACACGGTGTTTGATGTCAGGTTGGCCGGTTGAATCCCCGTGGCGCGAAGAGTCAACAGCCGAAGTCGGGCGTTGTCCCCTTAGGCCCATCCTGCATAGGGGGCAGGGGACAAAGGAAGTAATTTGCAAGAAGGCTTGATTTTAGATGAGACACCTCGTCGATTTGTATGCTTTTGACGAGGTGGAAAATCAGCGTGAATAGCGTTTTCTTCGGGAAGGTTTTTTTATTTTTATTTTTTCAAAATAGCAGATTAAAAAAAAAACCATCATCCATTCACCCATGCAGGGTGGATGACCAGGGAAGCTGTTTTTTAGCGCACGATATAGAAGGGAAAGAGGTTAGGTGAAAGGTATAAGCAAATTTATTTCTCTTGAGCGCTAATGGCGCTCATCCCCAAGACAGACGCAAGACATACGTGCACGCAGGTGCATTCTGACTCTACTGATCTTGAAAGTGGTGCGTATTAACGATAAATAATCTACTCCAATACACATCCAAGTGATGAGACGCGTACGCTGGAGGTGCAAATCACGTTTCGAATGGAGCGCGGCTTCATCAACAACCGCGTGATAATGTGGCGCACACACCGGGATCATCATCATCATCATCATCATCATCATCATCATCATCTAACCTTAAAGGCCCGTCGCGGGTATTACATAAGAGTACCGGGATATAATCAAAGTAAAAGTGTCAATGAAAATAGAATTCTTGGTAGCAGGAATTACGAAAACATACAAGTAGCAGCAAACAACAAACGCTAAACACAGAACATATAACGCGAAATGGTAAACAGTCAATGCGATATCCAAAACATACAGGCGGCAGCGAACAATGTTGGTTTTCGTAAGTCTGGCGCTATGGCACGCCTCGTGGTTCCAAGACACGGGGAGCATCGGGAGTCTTTGTTCGCGGACACGGAAATCGTACGGAACCGTATAGCCGTATGAGCTTGGCTTAAACGTTCTGAGCCCGCTGGCCGCTTCGACCGTGAAGTCTTGAGTCCGAAAGTATAATCTTCCGATCGAAGTGTTGTAGATATATATAAGCACTCAGTGTTTCGCCGAAAGAGGGCGATTTTGTTTCAGGCGGGCGGTGCGGTGCGCCTTAGCAAAGTACTTTCGTGTTATTGTTGATGCTTTGTACAACTGAATTTTCGGGACGTTTGTGCAACCTGAACTAAAGATTCCTCAGTCTCTACTAGTAGTACTTCGCTCCAATGTAACAAATTATACGACTGATTGTTCCTGGTATTCGTGAATCTCCAATATGTCTATCTCTCTCTCTCTCTCTCTCTACATATATATATATATATATATATATATATATATATATATATATATATATATATATATATATATATATATATATATATGCTTGATGATTGGATGAAGTCAAGTCTGAGGGGTTGTTGAAAGCGACGTTAAAGTGGCACAAAAAGGTGTAGAATGGGGCTAGTTGGGGATGTTTCATACTGCATTGCGCTACGTATAAAAAAGACAAATGGGACACTAACAGGACTGGAACGCGAGGCGCTAACTTGCAACTGTTTATTTAAAAAAGTCCCTTTTTAATAAGTCTGTTTTTTTTTTAAATAAACAGTTGCGCCTCGTATCAGTCCTAGCTGTTAGCGTCCCATTTGTCCGTTTACACGTTAGCTATGTTGAAGTGGCACGTGCCGTCTTGATTTTCTTGGGGGGGGGGGAAGATTTTGATTAGAACTTGAACAAAAAATAGCCTAAATCCCGCAAAAAAACAAAACACGAAGAAGGCAAAAAGAAAGACCTCTTAGTCGGCGAGGTAGTGGCCAAATTGCCCCCGCGCGTTGATCGGCGCCGCTTCTCGGGTTTCCGTATAGCTACTTGAGCGATGAGGCTGTCGGGCACACCGTCGGCTCCGACTCTGTTCGGCGAGGGAATTGGCCCCCGTGTCCCCCGCTTGTTCCGGCCAAGGGGGGATGACAGCGGTCGTTATTCACTGCCGCGCCAAGCTGCTCCGCACCACCTTTAATTTGTGCGATACGACTCTCGCCGAGGCACTTCCCGGCCGCTGCTGCGTCCGCCGTTTATTTCTCCGAACCCTGCAACTGTCTGCAATTACAGCGGCGCGCAGCTACCTTAAAGTAGCACTCGCATGATTACATTTTTATGGGCCCCCCAAATTCAACCCACGGTCTTATGTCGTGCATCACTACGGAAAGTTTTACTGGTCCGTGGGAATGTTCCTGACGGCCTATTTTACTTATTTTAGAAATATGACATTTCTGTACTACTGAAATAGCAAATAAACAAGGCACGTTTTAGATAGGCTACTGTCTACACTAGATGGCCCTGACAGCCTAGCGAGCAAAAAAATAGAAAGTATGGTCCACATAGTATTGGAATGTGAGTGTATCCATCCAAATCTACATGAGGGAAATACTAGGCTTCCAGAAGCCCTAGGATTTAAGGGTGCCACAGAGGCTGCTAACTTCAGGGCTGTCGAGGCGACGAAAAGAAGTCTAGAATGCCGGCGGGCGAATAGAAGAGAGGGGAATATTGCCTTGGACAGCTATATTTGGGAACAAGTTAAGAACGGCACCAGCTTATGTACGGTATCGCTCCGCCTAAGCGGCGGACCCGGATGTCAATGGGCGCGCGTTTTGAAAGGAGATTGCTATGAACGCGTGGTATCGTCAGCCTTTTCTCACGTAGTCTATTTGTCGTCGCTGCAGTATTTTATAAGCATATTAAGTTCGAGAAATCACGGAAATGGCGCATGCCATGTTCAGAATATTCCCAGTAACGCACTACTTGCGCTGCGCGGAGTAACATCCGGCTTCGGTGATGAGGCACAGCGGCAACTTACTTCCGTTGCCGTTCTTAAGTTGTACCCGAGCATGCCACCTGTAACAGAAAAAAAAAAAAAATAGAATTTTGTGCCTGCCTCAAAAGCAGCACTAGTATTCAACGAAGAGTATAAAACAGATACCCGCCGCGGTGGGAGCTCAGTGGCTAAGGCGTTGCGCTGCTGAGCACGAGGTCGCGGGTTCGATTCCCGGCCGCGGCGGCCGCTTTTCTGGTGGAGGCGTAAAGCAAAAACGCCCGTGTGTACGAGATTTCGGCGCACGTTAAAGATCCCCGGGTGGTCAAAAAAATCCGGAGCCCTCCACTATATACGCCGCGCCTCATCGCCTGCGTTGCGTCGGCTCGTTAAACCCTACAATCAATCAAGTATAAAACAGATATGTTAGTTTTTATTTTTGGTGAGATGACACATCATTGCCCCGTTACAAATGGGACACCACTATCAATCAATCAATCAATCAATCAATCAATCAATCAATCAATCAATCAATCAATCAAGCGACCTTTTCTCTATGGTGTTGCAGTTCTCAAGGATATATATATTGGAAAACTAGGAAGTTAGGAACATTTTTGCGAGAAACCTCTTCACATTGGAGCTGGGTGGTTTGTAAGCCCATTTGGTAATGAGTTAGTAATTCGTAAGCCCGTTGGTAGGGAGTAACTAAGTACCATGGGACTGTGATTAAAGGGACACTGAAGTGAATTTGTCAAGCTCCCGTTTTTGCTTGCACTGCGTAGACTGGCTCAAATTAGCCCACTTTTCATCGTTTATCCGGTTGACAAATCGGTAATTATTTTACAAAGCGCCGAAGAAGAAAAACTACCATGCGCGGTTTGCGGCGGCCGCACCAACTAAAGCTGTGACGTTGGGAGGAGCGGGACCGTGATTGGACGATGCCCAAGGTGAGCAACCAAACAAGTTTCGGTTTCGGTTTCGGTTCTGTAAAACACAACCTGTGGCGTTGTTGGATGGGCATTCTCAATAACTCAGTAATCATCGTACCGCGCTTATGCCATGTTGTCAGCTGTAAAAATGCATAAAGATAAGCCTCCCAGGACGGCTTGGAATCGTAGCATTCACTAGCCGAGGCCTACGCAGTGCATGGACGCCCTCCGCGTACCCGCAGACGCACAAATGTCATGCGCTTCCTCCCCCCCCCCCCCCCCTCTCTATTTGGAGCTTGCCCCACTCATGCCTGTACCGTAAAATGCGTGTTCGCACCAGGCCAAGGGTCTGTTCATTCTGGCCTGTGCCCACTGCCCGCAAGCAGTCGGTGCTTATGGCAACAGCACGCTAACGAGAACTCGCTAGCGCGCCAGTGCCAGCCTGCGTGCGTTCTGTGAACTAGTTCGTGGAGCCATGAACGTTGCGGCCCAAACAAAGGTGAACTCAATGTAGAAAACATCGGCAGAAAACATAAAAGTTAACTTACAAAAAAAAGAAAAAAAAAAGCAGGTACCCGCGGGGACTCGAACTCGTGACTTGCAAAATACTCGGCAGTGACATACCTGCAGCCTTAGACAACTCGACCACGAGACGGGCTGCGCCGAACATGGTAATATAAGGTATATATTGTACAACAAGTTTACATTTTTATTTAGTTTTGGCATTTCAAGCAGGTTAGGTGACTATTTGTTGTATTGTGCTCGTGCAGTAAGCGTCCCCCGAGTTTCCACAATAGCTCACGTCTAGCAATTGCATTTCGTAGACGGAAAAGCGTTCGCAGATGCGTAGTCGTGCTGCTGACCGCTGTGCTTGTTCGCCCAGCGCAAAAAAGTGCTTCCCGCACCCTATTTTTACGCTGTACGGTAAAAATATCAGTTGATTTTATTTCCTTAGTACCTATATTGACTTCGCTGACTCTTCTCCCGCCTTCAAGAGGCCTTATATTTTCCTACGGGCGTACCAGTCAGCGAAGCGTCGCATGTGCGCTTGTGCAGGGCTTGTGTGAAGCGAACTTGACTTGGAGCTAGATACAGTGTACAAACTAACCAAGTAAAGAAAGGCCCATTCTTCCATTCACAAATGTGTCCTGGCTTCGTTTCAACTGAGCGAACGAATTGCGACGACCCGTCGGCGTCCGGCGGACGAAACGCTGGGCCGACTGACTCTGTCTGAAGGCCGGGGAGCCGTGCAGATAGCGCAGCCAATTGCGAGCTCGGCTCCTCTCGACGTCACACGAAAACGCCGCAGAAAATGGGCGAGCGTAAAGAGAGGAGGACAGCATTTTCGAATTAAGTTTTCTACTAAATAAAAGCGCGTAAACGCGCCCAGAGTGGTCGTAACATGGCCTGGGGACCCCGGACTACAATTTGCGCAAGTAATCCCGCAATGTTTACATATCACTTCAGTGTCCCTTTAAGCCGCAAGAACTAAATATACGCTAAGCCTGTTCCACTCGGAGCAGGTATTCTCGAGTTGGTTTGTGCCGTCACTACTCGATGCCTGCCCGTGCGAGGTATAAGCCAGGCGATTTGCGCTACACAGCGGGCGAAGCTGTTTCGCTAATGAGTGCTCCATTAATGTGGCCGGCGTCAATTATGGATGATATGTGGGGGAGTTCGCGGGGCCCTTATTAGAGGAACGCAATTGAATATCCCGCGCTGAGAGCAGCCGGCCGGGGCGAAAGTTAGGCCTCTCGGTCGGTATAGGTTGGCGAGTCGTGATGACGGGAGGAGGTAAAACGGTGCGCCGGTGACGTCCTCATTTGAGCGCCGGGTGCCGCTCCCTCTCGACGAGCGCTGTTAATTTCTCGGCGGAATGATGTATGCGATTTAGCAGTTGGGCCAGACGCGAGGTAGTGCAGCAGCCCGCCAGATTCCGTTTCGATTATCTGCCGTAGTTTTCCGAGTATACTGGACTTCCACTTTGGCCGCATTCAGCGCCGAAAAACGCGCCATGGTTTATAAGCTCTCTGAATGCTCGAGTATTTCTATGTGGGTTCAAGGAGCGAACCCCTCTGTCCGTATTTAACGCTTGATGTGTCACGCTTTCGGCACATACGAAAATGCTAATAATAAATAGACGTAGGACCTTATAATTTTGCCACAGGCTACTTATAAGTGCCCTAGAAAGCAAGAAAAAAGTTGGCGCAGCTTGCACCATAATGGTGCAGGGCTGGAGCAAGAGCAGAGCTGGCGGTCCTTCTCTCCCTTAGTCGGAGACCCGGCATTTGCACCTCACATGGATTTCCGAACTTGCCGCTGAAAGTTCTGCATGACTGGCAGGCCCGGATCGTTTCGTCCGCGGGAGTTCGCAGCTCTCCCAAAGTGGACCGCGTTAGCACGCTCTAGAACCCACGACCCAGTCCAAGGCCAACGCCCTCGCTACACGAACCCAAAGGAAATGCTCTCTCTCTCTCTCTCTCTCTCTCTCTCTCTCTCTCTCTCTCTCTCTCTCTCTCCAAAATATCTCTAATGGTTGATTTTTTGCTGAATAACGTTATGTTTCATGCAGGCCGCCAGTTTCAATAGTTTCTTGCTCAAAATTCTTCCAACATCTGACCGGCCGGTTGAGTGGAGGGACAGACAGGCCAGTATTTCCGCATTTAGGTTTTTAGGTGGCCCACGACTTTTGTCTTTAAAACATCTTCCTAGCAATGCCTTTGTGTGTAGCAGTGAATCCTGCTGTAAGGGACGCCTTGCATGGCCCTCCATAGCACCCAGGACACTTTTACTTTTGTACTCAACTGCTCATAAGGCACGTGTAAAAGCCACGCTTTAGTGCCTATAGCCAGGCACTATAGTGCCTATTCCAGGCACTATAGCCAGGCTACGATGTCACCTCTCGGCGCTGCTAAAAGCTGGACCCGACTAGAGTTCAGCCCTGCAGGGGGGCTACGCCGGAAGGCTTGCGCGTGCCCTACGCTGTTATCTGACGCGCGCGGCTTTCACCCTCTCTCTAACCTCGCCAGGAGGCATCGCGTGCTTCTTTTTTTTGGAACACGAAAGTGTTTTATTCCGGGGTACACAAACATTTGAGTGACGTCACATCCGTCACGGAAGTGACGCAAGTACAATGAAGCAAGCGGCCTGTAAAGGCTGCACCCCTGCACACAGGGTCTTCGTGCGGCGAAGCAACTTTTAGTACTAAAGAGTACGTTACACTTATGGTTGTTCGTTTTCGGGTATTATGTTTTAACACGATAGTGTTTTATGCCGGTATACAGCAGGATTTCACTGACGTCATATCAGTCACGGAACTTTGCCGAAGCGACCCGCCAGCACGACGTTGCTCGCCAAGCACGCGCACAAGACAGCCGCCGTCCCGCAAATCATGCTGAGCTGCAGATTTCGCTGCACATTTCACTGTCGTGTTTTACCGATTCCTATGACAGAGGGAATCAACCACAGTTTTCTGTAATTTTTTTTTCCTTTTGCTCACGCCGCCGGACCAGCGTCAAGCTTAAACAACTGTGCTGGTAAATTGTGTACGCTTCCGCGCGTCTGCAAGACGCCCATATATCTCCTCACGAATCAGAATGCAGCCCAGGATTGCCAATTTCCGTTGTTTCTTCGGTAAAGCGTGTTTGCGAGCAACTTAGACGAAGGTATTAAAAGAACGATTGTCGAATATCCCGGCAACGAAGTGTCGACTGGACAGACCCATTTGAAAAGGCTCGTCTCCAATTATATTTGCGGCCGACGGTAGTTCTAGGTCGTTCAGCATTTAAATACTTTATTTCTGCGTCGCTGTGTTGGTACATTGTCACATTGCTTCGTTTTATTTTTTTGTTGTTGCAGTACTGAGCTTGTGTATGGTGTGTGTTATTATTCATTGTGTGCATTGCGCGCTTGGGAGCCCGAGTGTGCTATGCTGTAGGATTTAAAAAAGAGATTGCACTGAGAATTGCCTTGCTTAGGCATTCCTGCGGCGCTTCTTTTCATGTGAAAGTTGTATTTTTCTTTGCCTTCGATGAATAATGTACATTCACACTATCATAACGACGAAATGTGTTAACTTTGCCTATTATTCATTTTTGTGCAGACACAGGATGTTACGTGGATGGGGCTTTTTCACTTCTTTTTTTTTTCTTTCCGCTTGCTGTTTTCGAAGGTTTTCGTTGTTAATTTTTGACTTCGTCGTGTGAAATCGGCGCGTTAGAAAGACATTTTTGATTTTGTTCGTTAATTAGTATTGTTTTAGTTTTTTGTTTTTAATATTTGCTGTGATCCACATTTGTACTTTTGGAAGGAGTAATTTACGTTAACTACGTCAATTAGGCAACTTCGTGCAGGTGCTGGATGTTGCACGAGGCTGTAAGGTACTTTGCAATTGCCGAATACGAACGGTTATTTGTTTGAAAAGAAATGGCGTTATGCATCCTGTAAAATCTATCCTGTAATGGCCGATAGGTCTTAATAAACAGTCTTCATATTAACCAGTCCTAAATAATAAATAAACTGTCTTAAAGAGTCTTAAATAATAAACAGTCTTAAACATAAATCAGTCTTAATAAACAGTCATTACGAGTGACGTGAGCTACCTCAGTTTTTTGCTTCGTTGGTTTAGTTACAAAATGAAACAAGAAAATCTCAAGCCCTTCAACTACTGTGAAGGTGAAAAACCAGCGAAGCTGTATAAGTGGATAACTATATTGAGCTACCGTATTTTCGCGCGTATACAACCCGCACCAAATATGCGAAAATTTCAGGGGGGGAAGTAGAGGTGCGGATTATATGCGAGGTATTTCCTTTGGCGCAGCTTCACCGCAATGCGCGTTGGGCCGTGATACCCAACAGCAGTAATACCGACTAAGCCTCTGTTATCCCATTGACGGTGCTTATTTCGCACACACAGCTCAGCAAATATACCGACCTGAAAAAAAAAAATGTATACACCAAGTCTTCTAGTTACGTAGTCAGCTAGGTAAGTTCTTTTGCATAAACAAATGTGTAATGTTGCTCGAGTAGTAGCTTTCATCCATCTTATTATGTAAAAAAAATATGGGGGCAATACGCGGGGATATTTTTATTCGTGGGCGGAAAGTGGGTATGCGGTTTATATGCAAGGGCGGTTTATACGCGCGAAAATACGGTACATATGGTGTCTTACTATATTTATCGACTAATGAGACGCATACACATAACTTTCCGAGGATCAATTCTAAATAATTATCATGAGTTGTTTCGGGATAGTTGCGATAACAAGCGTCGTAGCTGTTTTCTCTCTCCGTAGACGTCCATGTATTCTGTAATTCCGTAACTTTAGCTGGGAATTCTGTGACGTCTACAACTTCGCTGTGAGTTGTAACTAATTGCGAAGTGTAAATGAAAATCGGCGTTGTGATAGAGTCGTCTTACAGGCCAATTTCAGCGTGATTTTATTATTCGAGATACCTACATTAAATTGAGAGCAGTATAACAGGGCAGAAATTTAGAGTAGCTTTGGAGAGATAGCGCGCGATTTTTGCGCGACCTAGGGGAAGGCAGCTTTGCTGCAACAACAACAAAAAGAAATGTAGAGGGGTGTGGGTAAACATAAATGGGGAAGTGCTTACAATGGACTCTTTTTGCCTGAGTGGACCTGATAAGCCTCGGGTGCGCATTTAGCCGGACTCGATGCTACGTAGGCCTCAACGAGCCTTTTATCGGAGCTGCTGCGCCGGCACGGTTCGAACGCGTTCCGGAAGTCCAATGCGCGGCGTGAGCGCTGAAATTGCCTATTTGTGGACGGCGCTGTATAACGCGTCGATTCAGTTATAACGCTGGGGTAAGTTTGCGTCCGACTAAAGCGTGTGCCTCTTCATCGAAAAAGATGTACGCTGTAATTTAAATAGCTTCGGAATTTAAATTGTGATTTAAGTCGTAATTTCAAGCCACAGAGTGGGGCGGGCAAGAATTGCCGAACAAAATATGCACGACGATTTGAAAAGCGGCGTTAAGTCGGTTTTACACGCTGCGTCGCTGGTATTTGCATTTCTTCGTTGAACATTGTCTTTTTTTTTTTTTAGAGCGGTACACTTTTGTAAGTTAGTTCATGTTAACGTCGCTTGCGCGCTGTTGTGCATCTCCGTATTGTACGGCCTGAATTGTTGCGACTGGCAGCCCGAAGAGCAAAACACATGTGCGGGAAGGGACGCGTTTCCGTAAACTAGGAAAACCCATGCGGAAAGGCGTCCCTTTGCGCTCATGTATTTCGCCTCTGATTGGGGGAAATTTGCATACCGAAATCTCCCCCCCCCCCCCCCCACCCTTCCATCTCCCTCATGGCAACGCCTATGCGTGAAAGTAGGCGATTGCAAAAGTTGCGGCTGAAGGCGTTCGTTGCTTTCAAAAATAACGTGTTTCGCCGCAATATTGTGCATACCAAGCTGCGAACGCTCGCAACGATTCCGAGTAACAGCGGTGGCAACGCGCGGAAACGGCCTTTCGTAAATGTGCTTTGCTGTCGCAGCTAGTCGGAGCTTTTAACATATGCTGGAGGTTTTGATGCGTTAGAGGTCCCGACTTAAAGGGCGATTATATATATACATAGCCACCGCCGCAAATTTAGATTTCCGCGAACGTGTTTGACTCGTTGATTGCCGGATGTCTTCTGCTGGGAGAGCGCGGGCGATGTTGTGTGACCGAGGTTTTGGAAGGACAGTATATTCGCATAGGTGGTTGAATGAGGTGTTCAAATCAACCTCAATAAATTGGGAACAGAGAGAGAGAGAGAGAGAGAGAGAGAGAGAGAGAGAGAGAGAGAGAGAGAGAGAGAGAGAGAGAGAGAGAGAGAACATTTCTTTTTTAAGAGGAAGGGGAGGGGGCAAAAGAGAGTGCGAACACGAAATGAACCAGAGCAAGCTAATAATGCGATCTCTTTACGTGCATGTCGAATTGACGCGTGGTTTTATTACAGTATCAAAGTCGGTAAACGTGGCTTTCAAACTATTCAAATAGCGCGCCATTATTTGACCTGCACGAACAGTATTCCCCGATTCTGCGCCTTCGGGTTCATATTTTCTTGTTCGCATTCCATTTGTCCCTGATTGTACACTGTAGGGAGCACGTTACGAGTTCCGCGAAAGCTGGACCGACAGTCGCCCGTTCAGTGACTAAAGCCACTTTTACTGTCTCGCTGATCACATTGCAGCAGCGCGTTTATCGCTTTTTGTGCTGAAGGAGTCTGCGGTGACGCCGCGCCGATGAAGTTCTCTCCCTCCCTCTCAATGACTCTGCCGCAGGGGAGTTTACAAAATACTCCCTCTTAGGGGAGTAAGTAAAACTCCGTATACGGAGTGCGCTGGAGGACAAGCCATTAGAGAGTTTTAGCATATTAGAGAGTTTTAGCATATCGTTACCGTGTTTACGTTACCGTTTACCGTGTTTGCGGGAGTCGACTGCGCAGCGCGAGAGTTACCGCGAACGGTAACTTACCGGCACAGGCTTCACCGTCGCCAGCGGCCTCCGGTAATACGGTAAACTGTAACGCAAACACGGTAACGATATGCTAAAACTAGAGAGTTTTAGCAGTACGTATGCTCCGTTCGTTACGTTCGTTACGTTGCTACCGGGTTTACCGGGACCCGACTGCGCATGCGCCATTTGTTCCGTACGCGACCGGCGTCTCTCCCGGCGCTCTGCTTCCGTGTTACCGTATCCGGAGCCCGCAACCGGCTTGCTCGGGTGTTAGAAACTTTAGGCTTAGCGTCCTGGCGAATATTTGATCGCCGCTATCTGTGAAACTGCGAATGACACTCCGTAACACAACGTTTCACCTCACTATCATCCCCTTTCTCGCATGTGAAACTTTATTTGAGCTACAACTGCCGTGAGCGCCCGGTGACCGAGACATCTGCGTAGCCTGTTTCGATGCTTCCGAGGCAGGTATCGCCATCTCTCGGCCACTCGCCGCACCGCGCGCCGCGGCATCCACGGCCGGTCAGCATATGCTTGCATCGCGGCAGATAAATCTGATCGCCGCTTTTAAAATAAGCCCCGAGAACAATCCCTAGCACAATTATTCACCACACTAACACCTACTTTCTCGCAGGTGGAACTTTGTTTTAGTGATCAGATTGATTTGGAAGAACAGCGACAAGCGGTTGCTACCGTGGTCTGCGCCGGTTCGAGCCGCTGAGTGTGCTGAGCTGGCAGGCGCGACCGGCGTGTGCGCGGACTGTTTCCGATGCAGAAAACGCTTCACGATTGCCTGCTTTATCCATTTCTTGCGTACAAACCCACGGAACCTACAAATTCAGCTCAGCGATCGTCGTAGTTGACCATGGTGCAAAAACAGTGAGCGGAGCGGCGCCGACGAGGCATCGCACACCCGCATCGGGCCATGTGTCTCAAATTCACGCGTACGACTAGTCGTGGTGACAGTCGTAACGATCAGTCGCATACGAATCGCGTGTACCAATTGTACATGTGTCTAGCGCTTCAATCGGGCAAGGCCAAGGCCATTCCTCCACGTGAACGGCGCGCGACCATGTCGTCACCTGCGCTCGCTCTGGTGCCGTCGCCGCCACCGCAGCCCCTGCCTCACAATGCGTCCGGCCGAGCGCGATTTATTTTAGATTTGCAATGCTTTAGGGGAAACTGCGTTGTTTATTTACGTATTTTTAGCGTGCGGATTTTTGCAACTACTCGGCTAATGAGCCGTCACACGGAACGAACGGTACGACGCTACGGAGTGCTAAAACACGTTTTCCGTCTCACTCTGCGGAAAGAACCCGGTACGTACGCGCGCATGCGCAGTCGGGTCCCGGTAAACCCGGTAGCAACGGAACGAACGTAACGAACGTAACGAACGTACTGCTAAAACTCTCTATTGCCTAGCGGCTCCCGTACGCTACGCTAAGGTTAGCGGGTAGCGGGACCGGACTGCGCATGCGGGCGCGGGGAGTGCGAGGAGGTTGCCCCTCAGCGGAGGGAAAGAGCGGGCATGGCGAAGGCAGGCCGCGCGGAACTAATCCACCCCACCGTGACGAATTTGCTCTCCCCAGTCGCTCCCCGCTACCCGCCGCCGTAGCGTTAGCGGACGGAGCACGCTATGCTAAAACTCTCTATTTACTCCCTATCCGCAGTACTTCCGTTTAGAGTGTCGGATAGAGAGCTGTCGCTGTAAAGTATTGTTACGTGTCGGCAGGACACAGGAAATGAACCATCGAAGATGCGAGCCATGTATTTACACTATGCACACGATGTCGGCCATGAGTGAGCCCGCACAGCTGGCTCTTGATGATGATGATGATGACGACGACGATGATGATAATGTTCCTCGGTGAATGGCACTTACCCAAATGGGAGATCTTTTGCTTCTTTTCCGGAGGTTGAGTCTAAAGCTGCCTTCTTTTTCGTTTCGTGGCAGTATTTCCGTTAGTTCCTCACTTACACGCGCAAATTGAAGCGACACTCCCGGTGTCTGCTTACTGCATTGATGTTCGCGAACAGCCTGGCTCCGAGAGCTAAATTATGTTTTCAGACCGCGCTTTCAAAAAAAAAAGAAAAAAAAAGGGGAAGCGTAAATAAAAGCTATACCGACAACTTTTCCCTAGCTAGAATAGTTGAACGCGTAAGGGAAGCATTGGGGAAAGGCGGCCCAGTTGGAGTCTTCTATTCTTCGTGAAACTTAGTCCTAGCAAATGGGGTCAGAGAAAGATATACAAGCGCGAGTGCTTCTGGCAACTCGTCTTTACTTTTTTTCCCCTAAACAACGTACTTTGTACCCTGCGGATCTTCGCAAAGCATCTCAGAATTCCATCTCGAGAGCGCTCACATCAAACACGTGGAATCTCTGGAATCTGTGGGCGCGAGGACGAGGCCCAGACGCGTATGGTCCAGTTCAGGCAGGTAAAGAAGGTTTGTGAGAGGTTCTGCCAGAGGCTGTGTATTTAGAAAAGGATTTCCTGGCGGTTTCCGAGTGCTTTATTGAATCTGAAGTTTACGCAGAAAGTAGGAAAAAAATTAGTGTTGAAGCCGTTGAAATGAAGAAAGGCAGAAAAACTGGCATCAGATTTAGAGGACACAATGGGGATGATGCTGGATGGGGATTTCTTTTTTTTTTTCCTCCGAGGAAAAAAGAAAAGAAAAAAGGAAACACGTCAGGAAGGCGTCCCGGTACAGTTTCTTTTCGTCTCTGTCCGTGTTGCAAGGCGGGACCCGGAGAAGAGGGTTCGGTAAAGAGTCATTCCAGGAGCGAATTCGGCCTCTATTATATAACCGGTTTTGAGAGAACGGAATTCCGGTCGTCGAGGCCCGTGTTTGCTGCACACACACAGAGAGAAGAATGGTTCCTGAGTGAGAATCATGGCAAGTGCTTGATGCAGTGTTCCTAGAAAAATTCCTTGACCGTGTACAAGATTCTTGCGTGCTGGCTGATAACTCCGAAATTGCGAATTGTTTTGCCGTTCCGCGGGGGGAATTAAAAGCTGGGAGTTCGGCACTGATACTCAGGATCCGTATTATTCGCTGCCACGCTATCCGGTAATGCACTGCGTTCGAGGAATGCTTCGTGAGAGATAGTGATGAGCTAGCATTCCGTAATGCTTGCGGAAGCCACACATCAGACAACACATTCGGAAAACATATAAAACATACTGCAGTACACGGACCGACAAGTTACACATAATAATACTACGCTTAGGACGATATACCTCTGATTCATACAACAGAGACACTGAAGTTACCGTAGCTGGGTTACGGATAGGCCACACACATGTAACGCACTTCCACCTGCTCGCGGGATCTCTAAGACCGCTGTGTAGCAGGTGTGGGGAGGGCCTATCCCTAGTCCACATCCTGATTCAATACAAGGCACTCGACATTACTCGACGCAAACACGTCAGAGAACTGTACAGACAACATATTCCATTACACCCATCGTTGTTTCTGGGTGACGATGCCATGGTTTCTGTGAAACGCGTGTTTAAGTATTTGTCAGAAGTTCACTTCTTACAGCTCATCTCATACCACCCATAGTTTTACCCCTGGTCCTATACACCAGCAACCTTATTTATCTTTTAACCACTCTTGCTCTTCATCCTGGCCCTGTACACCAACACCAGTCGACCTCATCGTCTTTAAATGATTTTATTCGTATTCACTCTAACCAATTTTAGCAGTCGCTTGTTCATTTCAGTTGCCTAACCACTCTCCTGGCGCTCTTTGCCTTGTTGGCCTTGCGCCATTAACATCCAAGCATTCTCATCATTGAAGCTTGAGTCTTGCTTAGAGCTGCTGTATTAAGTGCGAATGCACTTTATAAGCGACCCCAAACCATCCACCGCCGGCGTCGGCGGCGGCGGCGGCGGCGTCCGCAGTGCTCCTCTATATTTAAAAATGAAACAGCATCCGGCGCCAGGTTTCGATCCGAGGACTTTGCGGGCCGCAGCCCGACGCTCTACCGAATAAGCCACGGACGCGACGCTGATATCGGTGTCAGTAACCCGTGTTATATCTTTAACGCATTCAAACTACGTCGTCGGCGGCGTGCGTTGGCGACTCAGCGGCGTTACAGCGGCTTGATAACTGCGTGGTGTACACGTGATACTACAAACCCGATGGAAGAGATGGAAGAGAAGGCGGCGAGGCGGTGGGCTGCGGGGGCCGAGCGCAAGCGCCGCAAGCGGGCCGACAACCGTGCATTCGCACTTTCACATTCTCCCCCTCGGGGAAATGCGGGGGAATTTTTTTTTACACGAACAACTCTGACGTTGGGTTCTGTGACAACACGTTTGCACAAGCAAGAGGCGTGTGCAGTGGTTCTAATATGGCCCCTTTCAGTAGAACCATTCTTCAAAGTATGGCGTGGACAAAGAGCTGGACAGAAGTTCGTCTCCTATGTCCAAAAGTCCGGATACATTGAGCACTATCTAATTTTTGTCTTTAACGTGAAACACTAACGCCTTGTATAAGAGGGGGCTATAGATGCCTTGATTTTGGGAGGCAAAGGGCTGAAGATTCAAATCGGAAGTGTCTGTTGAGAAGCTGCCGAAGTTCGAGTGTTAGCTAGATCTCATTGGCCTGCCCCATTCGCCCCGCGCTAAGAAGACCCTTGTGAGCCAGAGCTCAGACCGTTATTCTAGGCTTGTTAAGAGCGGCATAGCGGTACTTTCAGCCTGCCTTCTTTAAAAGCTGTTTTTATCGGTAAATCAAGCATTCGGCCGACGGGTTGCTCATTTTGCGGCATGCTGGGTGTCCACTAACTGTTTTGCAGGCTAACTGTTTTGCCCACTGTTTCGCAAGCTAACTGTCTTGTCCACTAACTGTTTTGCAGGTTAACTGTTTTGCAAGCTGTTTTGTCCACTAACTGTTTTGCAAGCTAACAGTTTTGTCCGCTAACTGTTTTGCAGGCTAACTGTTTCGTCCACTGTTTTGCAAGCTGTCTTGTCCACTAACTGTTTTGCAGGCTAACTGTTTCGTTCACTGTTTTGCAAGCTGTCTTGTCCACTAACTTTTTTGCGGGCTAACTGTTTCGTCCACTGTTTTGCAAGCTGTCTTGTCCACTAACTGTTTTGCAGGCTAACTGTTTCGTCCACTGTTTTGCAAGCTGTTTTGTCCACTAACTGTTTTGCAAGCTAATAGTTTTGTCCGCTAACTGTTTTGCAGGCTAACTGTTTCGTCCACTGTTTTGCAAGCTGTCTTGTCCACTAACTGTTTTGCAGGCTAACTGTTTCGTCCACTGTTTTGCAAGCTGTCTTGTCCACTAACTGTTTTGCAGGCTAACTGTTTCGTCCACTGTTTTGCAAGCTGTCTTGTCCACTAACTGTTTTGCAGGCTAACTGTTTCGTCCACTGTTTTGCAAGCTGTCTTGTCCACTAACTTTTTTGCAGGCTAACTGTTTCGTCCACTGTTTTGCAAGCTGTCTTGTCCACTAACTGTTTTGCAGGCTAACTGTTTCGTTCACTGTTTTGCAAGCTGTTTTGTCCACTAACTGTTTTGCAAGCTAACAGTTTTGTCCGCTAACTGTTTTGCAGGCTAACTGTTTCGTCCACTGTTTTGCAAGCTGTCTTGTCCACTAACTGTTTTGCAGGCTAACTGTTTTGCAAGCTGTTTTGTCCACTAACTGTTTTGCAAGCTAACAGTTTTGTCCGCTAACTGTTTTGCAGGCTAACTGTTTTGTCCACTAACTGTTTTGCAGGCTAACTGTTTCGTCCACTGTTTTGCAAGCTGTCTTGTCCACTAACTGTTTTGCAGGCTAACTGTTTCGTCCACTGTTTTGCAAGCTGTCTTGTCCACTAACTGTTTTGCAGGCTAACTGTTTCGTCCACTGTTTTGCAAGCTGTCTTGTCCACTAACTGTTTTGCAGGCTAACTGTTTCGTTCACTGTTTTGCAAGCTGTTTTGTCCACTAACTGTTTTGCAAGCTAACAGTTTTGTCCGCTAACTGTTTTGCAGGCTAACTGTTTCGTCCACTGTTTTGCAAGCTGTCTTGTCTACTAACTGTTTTGCAGGCTAACTGTTTCGTTCACTGTTTTGCAAGCTGTTTTGTCCACTAACTGTTTTGCAAGCTAACAGTTTTGTCCGCTAACTGTTTTGCAGGCTAACTGTTTCGTCCACTGTTTTGCAAGCTGTCTTGTCCACTAACTGTTTTGCAGGCTAACTGTTTTGCAAGCTGTTTTGTCCACTAACTGTTTTGCAAGCTAACAGTTTTGCAAGCTGTTTTGTCCACTAACTGTTTTGCAAGCTAACAGTTTTGTCCGCTAACTGTTTTGCAGGCTAACTGTCTTTGTCCACTAACTGTTTTGCAGGCTAACTGTTTCGTCCACTGTTTTGCAAGCTGTCTTGTCCACTAACTGTTTTGCAGGCTAACTGTTTCGTCCACTGTTTTGCAAGCTGTCTTGTCCACTAACTGTTTTGCAGGCTAACTGTTTCGTCCACTGTTTTGCAAGCTGTCTTGTCCACTAACTTTTTTGCAGGCTAACTGTTTCGTCCACTGTTTTGCAAGCTGTCTTGTCCACTAACTGTTTTGCAGGCTAACTGTTTCGTTCACTGTTTTGCAAGCTGTTTTGTCCACTAACTGTTTTGCAAGCTAACAGTTTTGTCCGCTAACTGTTTTGCAGGCTAACTGTTTCGTCCACTGTTTTGCAAGCTGTCTTGTCCACTAACTGTTTTGCAGGCTAACTGTTTTGCAAGCTGTTTTGTCCACTAACTGTTTTGCAAGCTAACAGTTTTGCAAGCTGTTTTGTCCACTAACTGTTTTGCAAGCTAACAGTTTTGTCCGCTAACTGTTTTGCAGGCTAACTGTTTTGTCCACTAACTGTTTTGCAGGCTAACTGTTTTGCAAGCTGTTTTGTCCACTAACTGTTTTGCAAGCTAACAGTTTTGTCCGCTAACTGTTTTGCAGGCTAACTGTTTCGTCCACTGTTTTGCAAGCTGTCTTGTCCACTAACTGTTTTGCATGCTAACTGTTTTGTCCGCTAATTTTTTTTGCAGGTTAACTGTTTTATCCACTAACTATTTTTCAGGCTAACTGTTTTGGTTTTGCAGAAAAGCAGGAAGAGCTAAGAACCACGAAGGGTCCTGTAATTCCTTATGCACATGGCCACTCCTATAAACTAAACAGGCTAGCAAGGAACTGTGTAGTGATGCTGTTGGGCTCTGTGAAAAACAAAATTGAACGTTCTTGTTTTAGGGGGAAAAAAATGAAGCATTATGATTGGAATGGCTGCCAGCATCAGTCTGTTGAATGCTTATAAAGACTCCCCCTTATAAATCCCCATGACGTGCGTACACGTGTTCGTCGGAAAAACGGGCGGAAGGTTGAGGCAACATCTGTCTACGCTGGCCTTGGTCTTTGGCCTTGCATTGTGGCCGTGCGCTGTATAACGCCTGTGATGCACACACTGCTTCGACGACAGGCGCTTTATTCCAACACTCTAATAAAACATCGACAGTAATCGCGGAATATAGTTTCGCATTTCCCGTGTCGTTTTTTTATTTTTCTTTTGTGCGCGCTCGAGGTGGAATCTTGAGATGTCTTGCAGATATATTTGCGGCACGTAAGTGCGTTGTTTAAAAAAAATATAAAACAAAGCACCTATGCACTTCGTTCAGATGGTTAACAACGAAGCTGTAACGGGCGACCAGTGTTCTTTCGCTCACTCTCCAGCCCAACCAGACCCAGCCACACTCTGTCCCTTACTTATAACTCTCTCCAATTTTTCGCGCATGCGCACGCGGTTCCGCTTGAATGTTTTTTAACGTAGCCGTGTACAGCTTCGCTTTAAAAAAGAAAAATCAGTTTTTAGAAGTGCTCGCCCTTCTTTCTCTCTCCCTGTCTCGTTTTGTTTGGCGCGAAGTTCAACGGTGAGTCAATATTCTGACCAGACGGGCCTGCATTGATGCTTTATCGGTCTTTTTAATTGTGCATACGCGCGCTGCAAGTATTTACGCGAAAGAAAGAAAAAAAAAGGTTCCTCTCCTGCATCCTTTCTGTCTGTGTCGTTTTTGTTTACACTTTTTTTTTCTTTCAAAGCCGCGTTAAATCGCCTGTGAACCGACGAGTCGCACAGCGCTCACACTTGGCAGTTATTTTCGTTTCCGGGCCCGCTGGTCATTAAGCGCTAACTAGCGCTGAGTGACAGCCACCAGCTGACCTACGCAATCGGTCGGAGCGGGCGCGGGGTAATGCTGTTTTTTCTCCGCGGCCAAAAAAAGATTCTGTCTCTTAGCCGCCTGGACACGGATCGTTGCCTTTCAATTTTACCGTTGCTTCAGCGGCCCGCTTCTGAAGACGGGTGTCGCTGGCGGGAAAGTGCAGTTTTAAACAGATACATTGGAGTGGGAAGAAGCATTGCGTTTTGTGTGCAGTGTGTGTTTGGCTACGTATATATATATTTTTATTAGCTTCATTGGGTTTCTGCTGGCTGCCAGGCTGTGCGGTGCAAGTCCTTCGTGGCTTCCTCAGGCCGGCAATTTCTTTCCGTTTCAATTACTAATTACTATGTTGTTCTTCTGATCATTATCATCATCTCTGCTTTTTCCTTCATACATACACATTGGCCCTTTCAATGCTTTCCACGGTCTTTTTTTTGTACAACCTTGGGTCATTACTTCAGTATCTTTTAGTTGTTCATGTGTTTTGTTTATTACAGTTTGTTTGTATTTGTCTGTTGATATTTACGCGTTATTTTTCTGTGTATTATTTATGTCACATTAGTGTCCTCCTCATTGTTTTAGTAAATCAGTTTTTTGTGTTACTTACTAGTAATTCATGTATTAAGCCTCATGGCACTAATTAGTCGTCCTTTCGATGGTGCACCAGCACTCAGACCTAAGTTGCTCCTGGGCACCGAGAACAAACTTATTGATTGATTGATTGATTAATCGATTGATTGAATAACAATATATTATTATATGAGAAAAGCAGATGACATGCTGTGCTGCTTTTGCTGCTTGGGCTTCCCGACACGCATTTCGCTTCTCCTCGAACCGTTTGCAATAAGCGTTCCTAGCTCGCTCCCTTCATGTTTAGGTTATAAGTACGGCGCGGTTGTTAGTTTTACTAGCCGCAAAGAAAAAATGTAAACGAGAACGCTGTAAACGCGTTTTCTTACTTCTTGAAGGCGGAAGTGCTCCAGTATTTTTTTTTTCCTTTTTGTCTTCCGGCAACCTGGCATGTTTCTGCATATTGCCTGCAGATGCGTAAAGAGTGCCACTTCAGCGCTAACGAACTCTGCTTGCCCGGCACAAACAGGGGAGCGGGGACGTACGAGCGTGGTTGCATAATTAATCGCAAACTGTGTGTACAGTGCAGATGAGGCGCAGGTTAAAATAACGCGTCGTTGTGTGTGTTAGTACTTACAATGCGGAAATGCAACAACTCGCAACGTCCTCGAAGGGAATTTCTTGCTGGTGATGTATTCAGTGGACACCGTCCTTTTTTGCATCGGTGATTGGGAGTGGTTTTAAAGGTGACGCCACCTCGACGAATAAAGGCCTTCTGTTTTGAATACAGGGAGTTTCTTCAAAGCAGCCTCGTCTATTTTGGGGAATAGTGGCGCGCGAACTCTCTGTAACAATATCTAGCGCCATATTTCTTATTATCCGTAACTCTAAATTTCCTGTAATTTTGTTTACGTTCTTTGTATGGGACCCCCGATCTGCTGTCTGCTTTGCTCACTTTCTCACCGCCACTTTTATTTTGTGCTGGTTGATTTCGTAACTTTCGTTTAATTCTATTTCGTGTGAAGTTTTCTGATTACCCTCGCTCACTTTGTCGAGTTATGGTAATTAAAGCCCTACGGCAATCAATGAAAATTTTAATGAATTGTAATTACAGCTTTCCAGTGTGCGACATCGGAAGATGCAGGAAAGCGGTGTTTAAAAAAAAATCAGTTTGATTTTTTTTTTCTTCTCCGCGAAAGAGACGGAGATTTGCAAAATTTAGTCCGTCGTGTCAGGGCGACGGTGCGTCATTCATTGTCGATTAATTCTCTAAAACAGCTTACGGTCTAGGCGACGTCGGATGCATTTATATGTAATCAGTATTCCGTGCCTCCGCACTCCACCCGTCTTGTTATTTCTGTTTGCTATACCGAAATTACCGGCCTGTTACCCGTACCTCGCTGTAATTCCCCGTTGATTGAAATTGAGGGGCACGGGGTTCGGCATCATCCCTCGACTTATAATAGATGCGGGATGCTACTGTAATTTCCCCTCCGTTCGGAACATCGGAGGATATTGGTTGCCGTATAATGGATGCGCTTGGCTCATAATGGGCTGAAGGCGGGGGAAGGTTGTTCCGTGCACGGCAAATTGCTGTCAGCGGGTGGTCCCCTGCTGGACGAGCTCTTCTATGCGCTGGTATAGTCGATTTTCTTGGGGAGCCCCTCAGCTGTTTTCGAGTTCTTTCCAAGCTTGTCGCTAAAACTGAGCACGAGATGGCATTTAATTTCTGATATTTACTTGAAATGAAGGGGCATTAAAAAAAAAGGGGGACAAGACGCAAATCACCCGACGAAGTTGTTGTACGGTTCTGTCTTAACGTGCAGCGGTTATACGTTTAAAGATGCGCTGCATGTAAGCTGATTGCGCACAACGCGCTAGAGTTGCGTGATCCGGTTTTTGCTATAACGTTGAAAACACCTCAGTTTCAAATAACAATTTTTAAATAGAATGTTCAAATTGTTTATTGGATTAAGGCGTCCAGTCTATACACCCGGGTCACGGGGATTGCCGTATAGTAAACGGCACAAAAATGATATTTTGAGCAACACTTGAGACTGTAGCTACACTTAAGCAACATTTTGAGCAACACTTAAGAATTACCTACCCACGTCAGGGTAGGTAATTGTCTCAATCGCAAGGCCCATTTTTAGGGTTCATGCTTCAACAGGTCGCCGCCTCTGTCAGGTCTCTTTTCTATTTTTTTGTCCTGCACTTTGTATGTCTCTATGGCTCGGGCAACTTAGTTAACCCAAGCGGATGCTTGCAAGGTACACCGAACGAGGAGTTGCATTGGTTTGCCGTTTCGTTAGATTTACTGTTGTACCCCTTTTTTTTTTTTTGTAAGCACACCACGTTCTGGAGCTGTAACTTTTTGGACATCTTCGTGCACCACATGCGCTACCGTGCCGAACGGTAGCTTGGTCATGGTTGATGACGACGTTTTGCTGAATGTAAAAAACAGAAACAAAACAAAACACCAGGATGGCCAGGAAATCGATCCAACAAATTGCGTGCCGCCTTGTGTGTCAATTTGTGTACAAAAAAAGCCTCCATTATCGCAGAACCACAAAAAATCACGAGATTATATTGTGCAAAAGTAGTTCACAGTTTTTTAGTGATTCAGGCATCTTTACCCGCCGCGGTGGCTCAGTGGCTAAGGCGGTTGTGCTGCTTAGCTCAAGGATATTGCGGGCTCGATTCCCGGCAGCGCTGCAGTTGCTGCTTTCCTGACGGACGCGAAAAGCGGAAACGCTCACCGTGTGCCGAGAATCCGGCGCACGTTAGAGATCCGCAGTTGGTCGAAATTAGCCTCACAGCTTATGTGTAGCTTCGGCGGGTTAAAACTTATAATTTAAATTTGATTGGTGCGTGTTTTGAGGTAGGGTGCCGGATTAATAATGCGACGCTATCGTTTCACCGTACCTAGACTGCCGGTGTCGTTTCCGTTTAAGTATGGAAGCGGGCTAGGTGTAGTGTGGTAATATTGATTGATTGATTGTAGGGTTTAACGCGCCGACGCAACGCAGGCGATGAGGCGCGCCGTAGTGGAGGGCTCCGGATTAATTTTGACCACCTGGGGATCTTTAACGTGCGCCGAAATCTCGTACACACGGGCGTTTTTGCTTTTCGCCTCCATCAGAAAAGCCGCCGCCGCAGCCGGGAATCGAACCCGCGACCTCGTGCTCAGCAGCGCAACGCCCTAGCCACTGAGCCACCGCGGCGGGTAGTGTGGTAATATCACCGGCCTTATCTGAAGCCTAGGTTGTTACGGAATATATAATAGTGCGGCAGCTGACATTAGATCATGACCCGGGCGCGGCGTTCATGGAAGCGAGGAACGTATACGGGCAGTGCCGCCCGACGCATTCCACGTCCGGCCTCTTGTTCGAAGAGCCTCGCGCATAATCAATCACGATAGGCGCGCTCTTATTTGCCCTAAAAGGCCGGCTTAGCCGTCGGCAGCCTGAACGGCAGGGGCACCTGGTTCTTTTATGCCGTCCGAGAAGAGCTTTCGAAAGGTCACGCGCTGGGACCTCGTCGGCTGTGAAGCCCTCTCAACCCTGGCCTACGGTGTATGGGAAGTTCGGCCGCCTCTACACTCTAGGGACTATGCACGGCGCCCGCGCGCTTGTTTACCGCGTAGTGTGTGCGGGGGCCGGTGGCGTCGCTAGTATCTTTCGGAGCACGCGAGTTTTGACGGTTGCAGTAAAGGGGGAGGGTTCTGAGTGTTGTTTATACGCCTCGAGCGCGGCCTATAGGGGCGCCACTGAAATCCCCCTAGCGGCCCGTTTCGAAAGCAGGCGCGGGAGTCGGCATCCCGCTCCCCAGGGCCGCCGCTGCTTTTGCGGCACGTCCACGACTGATATTTACCGTGTGTGGGCGTTTGAAATCCATGTTTATGTGGAGCAGTCACTCTGTTCGCAAATGAGGTGTGTTTACGAGAGTGTAAATGTTTCTGACGCGAACTTAGTGTGGTATATTCGGTCTGTATAAGCGCCAGGTGTGTGTCACAGGTCAGCGGCGCGGAACCGGCATGTGATGGAGCCGATTGTAGTTGCACTGACCTGAATTTACTCTCCGTAACCACCGGTTCCTCAGATGTTCATGCTACGGGTATACGATTTAAATTGGTTTTGTGCGCTTACATAATCAGCGGGGCACTCATACCTGACAGCACGCCAGTTATGTTTGCCAATATTAAACCTCAGATATTGATCACCACCATTTACAAGCCAGTCTGTGTTCATTTCGGGAATATTCAACAAAAGTACGATGGACAATGCATAATTATACTCGGGGATCAGCACATGACAAAGTCGTCTTGTCGTGAGGTGAGCGCTCGCAAACATTCATCTGCTCCTCTGCGAGCAGCGCGGAGACAGGCTGATAATATAATCTGCGTCCGCGACTAATGCTTCTTCGAAATATAGTCATATGGCACAGGGAGCCTGTAGAATAAAGCAGAAACTGAAATAATAGGACCTTATCACATACCACTCTCTTCCAACGACACCTTTCATCGCTTGTTGAACAGCCTACCCTGTATACTTCCAAAAATGCGGCCGCCGTATGATCAGCTGTTCGTTGAAGTAGAAAAATAAAATGAAAGTGAACGCGACATTTGTGTGTGTGATTGATTACTAAAACGTTCATTGCTTGATTCCGCTCCGCATTTGTACACAGCGTCCCCCCCCCCCCCGTCCCGATGCCTCGCGAAATAGCAGTGCATTTCGCGTATAGTTGGTCCAGTGAACCCTAACTGGCTTAAGTTTCGACGAACGTCTTTAGCATGTCAGAAGCTGCACTGTTTTTTTTTTATTATTTCCGTTAGAGAATTATGTTTCTTAATTCCGCACTTGCAATACATTTATTTTTCCGTGGTTTCATTAATTTGCCTTGGTGTGTGGGCACATATTTAACGACGCACAGCTAGGCTTGGAAGATACTTAACATTTTAGCCGGTTTATATGCTTATAAAAGGCATAAGTTATTGTCCGGGATTGGGTAATCACATCCCCGAAATATATTTTTCTGCGACGTATATATTCGAAACGAAGCCGCCTTCATTGTCCACGCTGCAAAAGAAGCCAACCTCTCATTGTGCCAGTATCAGGTCTAAACGAGGCGACAGCAGAATTAATTTGTGCCTGATGTTTTGGAGGTGACAGGGGTGATATGTTGCTACCGTCGCCGACGCCCGGAAGAGCGGCGACGAAGCGCGCAGCACCGCGTCTCCGGGTAGCTCTTGCAGGCGATCGCGTACTCTACGAAGGCACAGCTGTTTTTTAGGTGACCTAACCGTACTCTTTGCCTATAGACGTCACCATAACAAGTTTTTTTCAGGGCGCGGAAAGGCGAAAAGAAACGAAACAGAACCTAAACACTGCACGTGGCCCTATCAGCCACGCAGCGCAAATCCCGTCAACGCCGCGGAGAAGCGGCGGCAGGCGGCGCAGCGATCGCGAAGCTCGAGGCGTATAGTAACACATTTGCAGCCCTATGGACGTTGTAAGAGGGTTGCTAATGGTGCGAGCTGGAATATACTGATGGTGGCCTGCACCGCATACAAAACAGTAGACGAGAAGATTGGGGGTGACACGTGTGGAATTCAACACCCCGGAAACCACAAGAACAGATATATGCAAGATTCTCCCGCGCACAAGAAAAAAAATTGGCCGCGTATCTGCTCCTTAATTTCGTTGCAAATGTCGTCAAAAGACGATATTCTTTGTAGACAGTTGCCAAGAAAATGCCCCCCTTTGCTTTCCCGCTCACCTCTCATGCTGTTCCTGTACCGTCGCGCTCATTCCAAGGTAAACACACTAAAGGTTTGCGCAAGGCGATTTGAATTTACCGCGTTCCACTGCTACAGGCTGGGTTCCTCGATGCCAGCGCTGCAGTACAGGGGAGACGCGTGTGAATGGAGGCGGCCGACTAGAAGGTTTATAGAGCCGCGTGGCCGTGCTCCACGTGCGTTCCAAGTAGAACGTGTAACCTAGCTAGTGGAACCTTTCGTTGCTTTTGCCGCGTGATTTTTCATATTCCGCCAGGAGGCGGCGGTTTTCTGCAGTAGATGTAGAATATCATTTGCTATCGAAAAACCAAGCATCCATGAATTTTTGAATAAAGGAACACTGTAAATATCCCCGGTGTACTAATTTCCTGTCATATTTTCGTAATATCTTGTTCTTGTTCAACAAAGTTGACAAGTATGAACAAATAAACCGGGCTTACACGTTTGCATGTGGCTGTGAGTATATAAGACTATTGCGCAGTATCAATTTTACTTTGGCCGGGGGGCTGAATCGAGTCACAGACAGACGGACAGACAGACAAACAGACATACAGACAGACCAAAATTTATCGGTTTAAGTAGCCCAAGAAAGACTATCGTCTTTAAAACAAAAACTGTGGTTGATTCCTCTGTCATAGGAATCCGTAAAACACGAAAGTGACATGTGCAGTGAAATCTGCAGCTGAGCATGATTTGCGGGGTGGAGGCTGTCTTGTGGGTGTGCTTGGCGAGCGACGTCCTGCTGGCGGGTCGCTTCGGCAAAGATGTACGGGCGTCATTTCCGTGACGGATATGACGTCAGGGAAATCTTGGGATATCGCGGCATAAAACACTTTCGTGTTAAAAAAAGGTCGTTAACAGGTTCCCGAAGGAGTCACAAAACACTTAATTGAACATAAATCCGCACACGCTGTGTGCAGCTAAAACCCTTCTGTGAAGCTGTAAGCTTTAAAATGTGGCCCCTTTGTTTTCGGCCCTCGGGACGCTTTATGCACGTACACTGGCCTGTTCCCTTTAGTTTCCGGTAAGATGATTACTTTGAGAGTTTAATTCATTGATTACTTTGACTTTAATTCTTAAGGTCACCTTGTATCGGTTTACAGCTGGCGTTTCGGTTTCTAGGTTTTTGAGTTTTGGTTCCAATTGTTGAGTGCAGGCATTTTTGAACGGCAATTTTTGTATATAAAAAAAAGGTGCGCGTTGGAACAGTGCAAATACGGTAGGTCCATGCTCGCACAGAAGAGGGAGGGAGGGAGGAAGAGACGAAGGAAAGCGCCAGACATTATCTGGAATGTAATCCCTTGCATTCACGGGTGTTCTGGGAAGGGCACTTGAGCGTCACGTCAGTGCGATCGAAAGATTGCTATGCCCGACGCGTCTTTGCTTTTAAGTGCAGAGCACTTTATGGGCTCGCCTTGTCGTCTTAGCTTGCTAACGGTCGATGCCAAGCGACTGCCGGAATCAGGCGGCGCAGTGAGATAACGGACCCAAGTAGAGCCCGGCGTATAGCCGTCGTGGGGCATCCCGCAGAGGCTTCGAAAACCACGCGGTTTAAATAGTCATCACTGCTCGAACCTCGTGAACCGCTGGCGCTTGTCCTACATCTCCCCGTTGTTTAGCGCAAAGAAAACTGTGGGTACATTTGAGGCAAAATATACGTAATTAACCCGCAGCGCCCGCGTTCATTTAGTTAGGAACGCTCGTTGTGTTGGTTTTTACGATGAGTGGAAAAAAAAAAAAAAAAAAAACGGCAGTGCAACACCGGCACGTGCGGGAGGAAAAGCAAGCACATAAAGGAACAGAACTCCCGCTGGCTGTTTCAGGCAGTGGGCGCGCGAGCACTGCAGAGGCGGGAAATTTGAACTCCATTGGGTGGTAGCAGTGAGCGGAAAACGGCGTTACAGCCCATTGTCGGAAAGCTGTCGGAAGTGCTCTGAACTTCCGACAGCTTTCACGTTGAGTGGAACGGCTTTAATTTTTATAATTTGTTGAGCTTCGGTGATTTCCCGTGTGCGCTGACTTCTGTGTCACTGTGTCACGACTGACCGATTGAATTCTGGCGCGCAACCGCACTGCCGGCAATGACGCAAATAGGCCAGGAAAACGCACTGCTCAGAGAAATATTCTCTCGAATGGACTTTGGGTCCATTCTAGCCAATCTATATGTGCCACCGCAGGACAAAGGGATGGAGTACACAACGCTGATGGCGCCATCGGTGAAGCGTATCGAGTGTCTGTCCTGGTCCGGCCTGTACACGTTATTGAAAAAAAAAAAAGAGAGCAGTAAACGATTACAATTACAATTACCTCGCTGTAAAAAGTAAGCGAACATTACTCTGAACTAATCAATTACTGCTCACGTTAGTTTTCTTGCAACTTTTTTTTTTCAACGCGGTAGCACATGTATGTACGCATATAGCGTAGCATAAGTAGCAAGGCCGTCGGTAAATCGAGTCGAAAAAAAAATGCAGCTGCACGTGCGTACGAACCTCATTTTTTTTTTTTCAGAGTATATGTTGCGCTACGGCGTCAAACTTCAAAGCGCAGCTTCGTTTCTGCGAGAGGTAGGAACAAGATTTCTGGAAGCGTCTATGACGGTCGCCGACACAGAGGGACACGGCGCTGCAATAGCCGCGTTGTCGATAAAAAGGGAAATTTTGCACTGGATTGCAGGCAGAAAGTAATTGATTTGATAGAATCGGTATTCCCTAGAGGAATTAACTGAAGCGTAACAAAAAAAAAAAAATCGCACTCAAGCGTGATTGGTTACAAGTAATCCGGTACTTGTAACGCGTTACGTGCAAGTCGGCTCTCGGTGCGCCGTGTATATACGAGATGCGCTTATGCGCGTTCCTGCGTTGGGCCAACACCTGTGCCTCGTTTCGAGTTGATTCATTCGGCCCGCAACAGTAACAGCTCGTTAGCTCAGCTGGCGGCCGACCGGCCTTGTGTGCGCGGGTTGATTTATCTCGCAGCCGCCATGCGTCCTCGCTTGTTTCTGAAGCCTTCGGTTTGGTAATGCGCGCAGTTGATTGTCAGTCTTGCGTTGCTTTTGTAGCGTCGGCTGCCCCTTCGTCACGTCTGCGGCCGCTTGGAAGCGGACGAGCAGTATGGAGGGGCTTTATTTAGGCCGTAAGACATTCCACTGTTCTTTGCAACTATCGTCGTCGTCGTAGTGATTCGGTAATTGTAATAGTAATGTATACGGGGCCCCAAAAATAAAGTCGGAGCACGGGTTGGAGATCGAGGGAATTTCTCCGCCACGTGCCTATAGCCAGCAGCGTCTAAGTGACCTTTCAAGAAAGTCATTCTAAAATAAAATCGGGCCGCACATGTTCTATTTATGCTGGCAGCCACATAAAATAGAAATTATTGCAATTTCACGGAGCCGTGCTCCGTTTACTTTATGGGGGCCTGTACACGGTGATAGAGAGTTTTAGCATATCGTTACCGTGTTTACGTTACCGTTTACCGTGTTTGCGGGAGTCGACTGCGTAGCGCGAGAGTTACCGCGAACGGTAACTTACCGCGGCACAGGCTTCACCGTCGCCAGCGGGTTCCGGTAACACGGTAAGCGGGTTCCGGTAACACGGTAAACGGTAACGCAAACGCGGTAACGATATGCTAAAACTGCCTAATGATTGTTACCGTCTTTATTCGATGATAAGGCGTTCACGATTATAAGGCGAGGGTGCAACTTTGAGAGTAAAAAAAAAAAAAATAAAAAAAGTGTATTTCTGAGCCTCGAATATAAGGCGGGGTGTGAATTTGAGACTACGGATGTTGGAAGAAAAAAAAAACCTCGCCTTATATTCGAATAAATGCGGTATCCGCCGCCGAGGATCAGTGGCAAAAGGTGCTCCGCAGATGAGCAGGAAGTTGTATATGTTCGATCCCCGTCCGAGGTGTCTGCATTGAGAAAAATAGGTTTTGTCTGAGCTGTGGGAGAACTTACGACCGGCGGTCGACTGGAGGTCCAGCTTCTTTTTGAGTCCAGAGCGAAGACTGGCCCACTGTCTCATGTATTCCTGGACTGAGGGAAAGCTTTCACGAAACAGCTGAATAAGTGCTTCTAAAACCCTTACCACGAAAGCGCGCGACTGGATGAAACTTTGGCACGCGGTAAATAATCCACGATGACCTATACCTCAACGTACTCTCCGTTGAGGTAAGCGCAATACGTGGCCCGCGTTAATTTGGGCGCCCTAATCCCTCCGTTTAGAAGACATAAATGCCTGGTGTTTGTTACCGTTCGGAGTATATTTGCGTGAGCTACCGGTGCGTAGGAACTAGTAACGTGCTTTTTGTGCAGTTTGCTGACACTGCCGCCTTCTGTCGCGTGTTGCGGGCATTGCTACTGTCTCTAGACCGTTTTCGCTGCTTTGAGTTTTTTTTTTTTTTAAGATAAAGTGCTTGTGTTACAGTGTTGAAGGCTTACTGTAGGCCAACGTTTCCGTTTGCTTATTCGCCAGTTAACTGACGAACAAATTAACCCGTACTATGAGGACGTCCTCATCAAACGCGAAGTTTTTGTGAGTCGTACTGCGTCCTTCTTTTTATTTTTTTGTGTGTGTACCCGCATATTGTTGTGTTTGAGCGGACTTGTTTTTTCCCCGTTTCAGGAACGCGTGTACTTTCCGTGAAATAATTCTCGGAACTCCTTTGCCGTAGCGTGTTTTATATTTAGTCGAACGCGTCGAGAACTGACGCACGGCACCACCTGCAGCCGTGACATTCTTTCAAAATGGGCGCATTCAATGTCTGCCCTTTGCTAAATAAAGCTTTCAAGCCGATCCGTTGCACGTGGTGTCGAGCCTTGCGCAGTGGAAGTCTCCACAATCTTAGTTTTAATAGCGTGGATCTTTCTTGGGCTAAGTTGGAGTTAAGTCGTCAAAATCGGATCGCGTCGACGAAGAATCGCATGCGATCGCTTCAGAGGTAGTGTAAAATGGTCTCTTGATCTCAATCTGTGTATCTTGGAGACAATCACGTCGAAATTGGCCGATGAGACGACCCCATCATTACACCCAGTTTCATTTACTGGGTTAGTAGAGAGCTTTAGCATAGCGGCTACCGTCCGCTAACGCTACGGCGGCGGGTAGCGGGGTCCGACTAGGACGGCGAAAATTCGTCCCGGGGGGGGGGGGGGGATTAGTTCCGCGGGCCGGCCTTCGCCATGCCCACGCATTCTCTCCACTGAGGGGCAGCCTCCTCGCCCTCCCCGCGCGCGCATGCGCGGTCGGGTCCCGATAACCCGCCACCGTAGCGTGAGCCTCCGCTATAGCCGCAAAGCTAAAACTCTCTAGTTAGTTCATACTTAGTTCACGTGCAGTGAACTAGAATTCTAGTTCACTATGTTCACGGTGAAGTTGCAAACGTCACAAACGTATAGAGTTTTAGCGTAGCGGGTAGCGTCCGCTAACGCTACGGCTGGGGTTACCGGGACCCGACTGGGTAGGTGAGCATATTCGTTCCGTGGGGACGGCGCCCATGCCTCGCCGAGCCCGCGCATTTGTTCCGGTGAGGGCCGACCTCCTTGCCTTCCCTGCGCGTGCATGCGCAGTCGGGTGCCGGTAACCCGCCGCCGTAACGTTAGCGGACGCTACCCGCTACGCTAAAACTCTCTACTCTCTAATACATGCCCGTCTACGGATGGAGTGGGATTACAGAAAACGGCTGCAAATAATTCGTTTTATCGAAACGATCCAGAAACAAATTATATAAAAAATAATTTCTATTTATTGCTATAGAAGTTACGTGGACGTGTCTTTATTCGAATAATATAGTAAGTCACCGAATATAACTCAAGTAGTTATCCACTCAATATAGACAGTTGCGAAACTCCGCTTCAGAATCTGGACGGCGTTAGCCCCCCACTCCGTGGAAGCTGAGGGGCAAGTCGACGCGCGCGGCACCTAGGAGATAAAAACGGAACTTCGCTAAACTATTATTATTCAAAATTCTTCTGTAAAATAAAGATTGCCTTTTATATTAAAACACAATAATTACGTAAAATTTACTTGTGTTTGTGCGGCTTTTCTTTTTATGACTTACGGCAGCAGCCGCAAGCACTTGAGTACTGCTTCAACGTCCTGCCGATACACGACAGGCTAGTCAACTTGCCCCGTGCTTGCCCCGGCGCAGGGGGGCAACCGAAGACCGGCTTTCGATACATGGGGCCTATGGGGAGTTTCGCAACTGTCTATATCCAGTAACTCTGGTTATCCACCAATACATCTTCGCTGATTAGAGGGTTATAGCAGAGCGGAGAACCGGATCCAGGTACGGTACCCGGTACACCCGCGCATGCGCACAACCAGTTTTTACGCCTCTGCGCATGCGCAGTAGCGCTGGCCGCCTACCGGGTACCGTACCGGGATCGCGGATGCTCCGCCCCGCTATCTCTCTTTCTGCACTGTTGGGGATGGGCTCTAAATTTTTTCGAGATTCTTTTTATGCACCATATGTTCTTTATACTGCGTTTTCCAACACGTTCGGGCTGTATTCCTGAAAGTTGAGGTAGGTTTTGTTTCCTTTATGTCGATGTCGACCGCTTGTTTCTTTTTTTTTTCTTTTTTTCAATCAATGTTCGGCCGGTCGTCATGCCTGCTTTTTCTAAACAAATTTCTCTGCCGCGTGCATTTGACAAAGCGTAAACATCCGCGCGCAGCGACGTCACCACATCTCTACGTAACTGAAGCGTGTGTAGCGCGTGCAGTCAACAGAATAGCAGAAAAGGTGCGGCAGACACAATTCGCCGCCGCGCATTCCGCGTCTCCTCCTTTTTCCGTTTTCCCGTTGCTCGCCTGAGAATGAGCTACGGAGGCTGAGCCGTCAGGCTGTCCGGAAGCCAAGCCTTGGTTCGGAAGCCAAGCCTGCGGCCGATGTAATGACCGCGCATATGGTGCCGGCGTGTGGCCCTCACGGCCTGAGAAAAAGGTATTACTCCGCGCGTGAAACGGCGGTGAAGGCGCGAAGGCAGCGCTGTGCGTACATATTTTGCGGCTCGAATGTGTTTCGGTGAAAGTATATGTGCATATGTTGGGAGACTGTCGTGTCAATCTCGCTTTCTTTTTTTTTTTTTTTTTTTTTTAACGAGTAGCGCGCAAGCCATCGCATATGCGCATAAGTAACGGCTTAAAGCAGCGGGTTCGGACTTGCGCTTTTATTATTGAACGGAGGTAGCGCTATAGAACTGCCGCCGCCTGTTACGGTTAGGTGCAGTTGCCGTTTCGTGAATTCCGCAGCTAGACGTGTACGTGTCTGCGCGTCGTGGAGTTCACGACTGTCGTGGAGGAGAGAAAGTGGTTTCTCTCGCTGCCACCTGATTAAGCTTTGCTCTGGCCGACTTTTCATCCGTGAACCCGACAATTTGTTCCTGCGCGTTTCAGATGGAGATTTCGTTTGGTCTGAATTAACGCGTATAGACGAACGAGATGCGGCGTTCGCGGTATTTGCAGATTAACATTTTTGATCAGAGGATTGTGAGCTTTTCTGGAGCAATTCCGGTGCTCTGATTTTCTTAACGTCGTAGCATTCGTATGTGAATTAAGCGAGGAAGGCCGTCTGTCTGTAACGCTTGATGTGTCACGCTTTACCCGTAAGCGAAAACGCCATTAACAAGAAGTGCTGAGGTCTTCGTACTTTGATATCAAACTGCGTGTAATGTCCTGAAAGTGTCTTTCTAGCAACGCTACTCGCCGCGGTAGCTCATTGGCTAAGGCGTTGTGCTGCTCAGTACGAGGACGCGGGTTCGATTCCCGGCTGCGTCGGCCGCCTTTCTGATGGAAGCGGAAAGCAAAAACGCCCGTGTGTACGAGATTTCGGCATACGTTAAAGATCCACAGGTGGTCAAAATTGATCCGGAGCCCTCCACCACGGCCCGCCTCATCGCCTGCGTTGCGTCGGCGTGTTGAACTCTACAATCAATCTTCCTAGCAATGCTAGTGTGAGTAGTAGAGAATCCGGCTATATATAGGCGCTCTCTGTAGGGATATATACACGGCATTTTAGGGAGGTATTTAACAGAAATCCCTGGGGTCATGACACCAGTCTGCTTATATTACACCTAGGAATGTCTTCTCAGCACAGCAGTTGTGTACAGCTGGAAAGCCGACTTTTCAGCTGGAAGGCCAGGTAGTGTCAACACTCTGCGAGGTCTTATAGAGGTATTCTATGAAAGTTTCTTAATGTCACTGTGCTTTGATACTACACCTCTTATATTTGTCCTGAAAATGACCCTCCATTTTATACAACTATGTATAGCAGTGAAGCCGACTTTATGGGTTCGCCGTCTAGCAGAACCGTTTTACGTAGTTATCTCACAATTCCCACGAGGCAGTTGCTGCAACAGTTTTGCGCTTTAGTTGCGGGGGAAAAAAAACTGGTAATATATTGCGGCCAGTTTGTGTAATATTGCAAAAATCTTCGTGGTTATGTCACGGCTCTATTTTCCGGCTTCTAAGCAACCACACGTTTTGTCTTTCGCGCCGGTACTGTAAGGGCTCATATCAAAAGAACACGAGCGTCAACTTTTTTTCTACGCTCTCCCCCTCGATTGGAGAAGCGAGGCTCGGTTGTCCGCGAACCGAGAAAATATGGCATTTGCGGAAAACCCCAAGGCGAGGAAGAGAAAATTAATCGTCGTGCTTGAAAAGCGGTCCGCCGCGTCTTCGTACAATATCGTTCTCGTCGGCGATTATGTACAGCTTGCCCCGCAGCAGTCTGCAGGAACGCGGGGCATTCTTGAAAAAAAAAAAAAGAAATATAAAGCAAGTTTCTCGCGCCGGTGGCTTCGAGAGTTTCAGTCTAAAACTAGCGCAGAAGCGCAACGCTGTGGCAGTGCACGCACGTCGCATCGGCGCGGCAGCGAGAAATGCGTTTTCCTTCGCGGTAAATAGAAACAACGGCCGCCACGGTGCGGTTCTGGCGTTCCGTTCTTTTCTCCGCCGTTTCGTCAGGCGTATATAGTCGGAATTTGAAGCGCGGTCGTCGCCGACGAAAGGTTCTCTCCGGCGGAGTTGACGCGGCGTCGCCAATTCCGTGCATTGCTGTGCAGGTTCGGAGGCCGTTTCGAGAAGCGAAAAAGTGCCTTAAGTTCACGCAGGAGCGTCCGTGTTGCACTGTACCTTACTAGTGCTATCGACAACACGACGCGGATCGAAGGAACGCATCCGTGAGCCTCTTGCCGGGGAGAACCTCTTGCGGGCGAAGCCGTCGGTAACTTATAATTCTGAAACAGTACTAACGCCAAATGTGTGTGTCGCTTTTTTTTTTCCCCTTTTTTGCACTGATGAGTCTGCGCTATAGCCCATGAACTAATGCGCACGAAAAAAAAAAAAAACTGATTGCAGTTCCGTGAGGGGGATCTCTGAGAATGCGCGAGCGTCTTTTCGCTGTCCTTCGCGAACTCGGGTCTCTCTGACCGGTGCGCAAGCCTTGCCCCGCCTTCAGAAAGTCCGCAACGCGGCGTTTCTCGCTCTTCCATGGTACAGCGTTGTTAGCGTTCTAACCATCTCGGCGATCATCTTGCTCGCTTTAGCAGCGGTATTGTGTGTGTGTCGCTAGTTCTGTGGTACACCAGTATCGGTGCTTCGTCGCCGTCATTGCCGTTCCTTTCTTCCTCGTTGCCGTGTACTGGCTCCAGATTCGACTATACAACGCGTACAAACGAAACGGTGGAGGGA